>NC_143029.1:91152500-91316666 GCF_057628025.1 Oncorhynchus mykiss | reverse complement strand
CCGTCCATCACGAGCTGCGGGTATCGCTGGAGGAAGTGTTTCATGGTTGCACCAAGAGGATGAAGATCAGCAGGAAGAGGATGAACCCTGACGGACGGACCATGAGGACGGAGGATAAGATTCTCACCATAGAGATTAAGAGAGGGTGGAAGGAGGGGACCAAGATCACGTTCCCCAGAGAAGGAGACGAGTCGCCCAATACCATCCCTGCTGATATCGTGTTCGTCATCAAGGACAAGCCCCACATGCACTTTAGAAGGGAGGGGTCGGACATCGTGTACCCGGTGAAAGTTAGTCTACGACAGGTGAGATGGGTTTTTGCTTGGCGGATCGTGGTGGGCCGCCTATTCAAAGTAATAGTAAGGGGAAACACTGCCAATAGAAAGTGGTTCAATGTGGAATAACATATTGATTTGGCTGGTTTAGATGCTGTACAACTGTATTTACAGTACCAGTCAAAAGTTTGGACACACCTACTCATTCCAGAGTTATTCTTTATTTTTACTATTGTCTACATTGTAGAATAATAGTGAAGATATCAAAACTATTAAATAACACATATGGAATCATGTAGTAACCAGAAAAGTGTTAAACAAATCAAAATATAATTTACATTTGAGATTCTTCAAAGTAGTCACCCTTTGCCTTGATGACAGCTTTGCACACTCTTGGCATTCTCTCAACCAGCTTCATGAGGTAGTCACCTGGAATGTGTTTCAATTAACAGGTGTGCCTTCTTAAAAGTTCATTTATGGAATTTCTTTCCTTCTTAATGCATTTGAGTCTATCTGTTGTGTTGTGACAAGGTAGGGGTGGTATACAGAAGATAGCCCTATTTGGTAAAAGACCAAGTCCATATTATGGCAAGAACAGCTCAAATAAGCAAAGAGACTTCAAACTTCAAGAACTTTGAACGCTTCTTCAAGTGCAGTCGCAAAACCCATCAAGCGCTATGATGAAACTGGCTCTCATGAGGACCGCCACAGGAAAGGAATACCCAGTTACCTCTGCTGCAGAGGATACGTTCATTAGAGTTAACTGCACCTCAAGGCTGTATAAGGGCTATTTGACCAAGAAGGAGAGTGATGGAGTGCTGCATCAGATGACCTGGCCTCCACAATCACCTGACCTCAACCCAATTGAGATGGTTTGGAATGAGTTGGACCACAGAGTGAAGGAAAAGCAGCCAACAAGTGCTCAGCGTAGGTGGGAACTCCTTCAAGAAAATAATTCTATGTGAAGCTGGTTGAGAGAATGCCAAGAGTGTGCAAAGCTGTCATCAAGGCAAAGGGTGGCTACTTGGAAGTATTGTGAGTATAAAATATATTTAGATTTGTTTAACAGTTTTAAAAAATATAAAGGTTAAATACAAAATATAAAACATTTGCAAATAAGAATTTCTTCCTAACTGACTTGCTTATTTAAATAAAGGTTGCATAATTTTTTTGTTCAAGAAAGGATTGTGTCGAGGCACAGATCTGGGGAAGAGTACCCAAAACATTTCTGCAGCATTGAAGGTCCCCAAGAACACAGTGGCCTCCATCATTCTTAAATGGAAGAAGTTTGGAAACACCAAGACTCTTCTTAGAGCTGGCCGCCTGGCCAAACTGAGCAATCGAAAAAGAAGGGCCTTGGTCAGGGAGGTGACCAAGAACCTGATGGTCACTCTGACAGAGCTCCAGAGTTCCTCTGTGGAGATGCGAGAACCTTCTAGAAGGACAACCATCACTGCAGCTCTCCACCAATCAGGCCTTTATGGTAGAGTAGCCAGATGAAAGCCACTCCTCAGTAAAAGGCACATGACAACCCACTTGGAGTTTGCCAAAAGGCACCTAAATGACTCAGACCATGAGAAACAAGATTCTCTGGTCTGATGAAAACAAAGTTTGAACTCTTTGGCCTGAATGCCAAGCGTCATGTCTGGAAGAAACCTGGCACCATCCCTATGGTGAAGCATGGTGGTGGCACCATCCCTATGGTGAAGCATGGTGGTGGCACCATCCCTATGGTGAAGCATGGTGGTGGCACCATCCCTATGGTGAAGCATGGTGGTGGCACCATCCCTATGGTGAAGCATGGTGGTGGCAGCATCCCTATGGTGAAGCATGGTGGTGGCACCATCCCTATGGTGAAGCATGGTGGTGGCACCATCCCTATGGTGAAGCATGGTGGTGGCACCATCCCTATGGTGAAGCATGGTGGTGGCAGCATCATGCTCTGGGGATGTTTTTCAGAGGCAGGAACTGGGAGACTAGTCAGGATCGAGGGAAAGATCCTTAAAGAAAACCTGCTCCAGAGCGCTCAGGACCTCAGACTGTGGTGAAGGTTCACCTTCCAACATGACAACAACTCTAAGCACACAGCCAAACTCGACTGACTTGTATTGTCACACGTAGAAGACTTGATGCTGTAATCGAAGCCAAAGGTGCTACAACAAAGTACTAAGTAAAGGGTCTGAAAAGTTATGTAAATTCAATTCAAGGGGCTTTATTGGCATGGGAAACATGTGTTAACATTGCCAAAGCAAGTGAGGTAGATAATATACAAAAGTGAAATAAACAATAAAAATTAACAGTAAACATTACACATACAGAAGTCTCTCCTCCTCTCCTCTCTCTCTCCTCATCATCTTCTCTCTCTCTCTGTCTCTCTGTCTCTCTCTCTCCTCCTCTCCTCTCTCTGTCTCCTCTCCCCTCTCTCTCTCTCTCCTCTCTCTCTCTCTCTCTCTCTCTCTCTCTGTCTCCTCTCCTCTCTCTCTCTCTCCTCTCTCTCGCTGTCTCCTCTCCTCTCTCTCTCTCTCTCTCTCCTCTCTCTCTCTCTCTCCTCCTCTCCTCTCTCTGTCTCCTCTCCCCTCTCTCTCTCTCTCCTCTCTCTCTCTCTCTCTGTCTCCTCTCCTCTCTCTCTCTCTCTCTCTCCTCTCTCTCTCTGTTCTCTCTCTCCTCTCTCTGTCTCCTCTCCTCTCTCTCTCTCTCTCTCTTTCCTCCTCTCCTCTCCTCTCTCTCCTCTCCTCTCTCTCTCTTTCCTCCTCTCCTCTCCACTCTCTCTCTCTCTCTGTCTCTCTCTTTCCTCCTCTCCTCTCCACTCTCTCTCTCTCTCTCTCTCTCTCTCTGTCTCTCTCTTTCCTCCTCTCCTCTCTCTGTCTCCTCTCCTCTCTCTCTCTCTCTCTCCTCTTCTCTTGTTATTCATGTAATGAAAAATAGCTTGATGTTAAATCGCAGCCTTGTTTATCAGTTTCTGCTTGAAGGAAAAGTCCTATTTTAGCAAAGCACCAAACCAGAAGAGCACATGTTCAATCTATCAAGGAAATCTAACCTCAAATCTGGAGGCGATTACAGACCAATCAGAGCTATAATATCTAGTTACAGTATCTTGTGGTTTGTGTGTGTGTGTGTGTGTGTGTTGTCCACTCTGCCAACATGTCATTAACTATGTGCCCTCTCCTTTACCTCTTCTAGTCGTTGTGTGGTTGCTCGGTGACCGTGTCTACGATAGACGGGAAGACGTGTAACATGAAGATCACGGATGTGATAAAACCAGGCATGAGACAGACTGTAGCAGGACAGGGCCTCCCCTTACCCAAGAACCCCGAGCAGAGAGGTGACCTGGTGGTGGAGTTTGACGTAAACTTTCCTGAGAGTCTCCCCAGCAACGCCAAGGATGTCCTGAAGAGGCATTTACCTGCTTCCTAGAAGAACAGACACACAGAGAGACACAGAGAGACAGAGAGACACGGAGAGACAGAGAGACATGGAGAGACAGAGAGACAGACACACAGAGAGACACGGAGAGACAGAGAGACATGGAGAGACAGAGAGACACGGAGAGACAGAGAGACACGGAGAGAAAGAGAGACAGACACACAGAGAGACAGAGACACACAGAGAGACAGAGAGACACGGAGAGACAGAGAGACACGGAGAGACAGAGAGACACGGAGAGACAGAGAGACACGGAGAGACACGGAGAGACAGAGAGACAGACACACAGAGAGACAGAGAGACACGGAGAGACAGAGAGACACGGAGAGACAGACACACAGAGAGACACGGAGAGACACGGAGAGACAGAGAGACACGGAGAGACAGAGAGACACGGAGAGACAGAGAGACACGGAGAGACAGAGAGACACGGAGAGACAGAGAGACACGGAGAGACAGAGAGACACGGAGAGACAGAGACACGGAGAGTCAGAGAGACACGGAGAGACAGAGAGACACGGAGAGAAAGAGAGACAGACACAGAGAGACAGAGACACACAGAGAGACAGAGACACACAGCAACAGAGACTCACAGAGAGACAGACACACATAGAGAGACAAAGACACCCAGCGATAGAGACACACAGAGAGACTGACACGGCGAGACAGAGAGACAGACACACAGAGAGAGACAGAGACACATAGCGATAGAGATACACAGAGAGACAGACACAGAGAGACAGAGAGAGAGAGAGAGAGAGAGACAGACACAAAGAGACAGAGAGAGAGACAGACACACACAGACAGACAGACAGGCACACACAGGGAGACAGAGAAACACAGAGACACACAGACTAACAGACAGACACATACCTGGTGGATAGAAAGTGTTGACATCAGGATGCAAGCTTACTCCTCTCTCCTCTAACCCTCTCTCTCTCTCTCCTCTTTCTTTCAACCTCCTCTCTCTCTCTCTCTCATCCTCCTCTCTCTCTCCTCTCTCTTTCAACCTCCTGTCTCCTCTTTCTCTCTCTCAACCTCCTCTCTCTCATCCTCTCTCTCCTCTTTTTAACAGTAAACATTACACATACAGAAGTCTCTCCTCCTCCTCACCTCTCTCTCTCTCTCCTCATCTTCTTCTTCTCTCTCTCTCTCTCCTCTCTCTTTCAACCTCCTCTGTCTCCTCTTTCTCTCTCCCAACCTACTCTCTCTCTCTCTCATCCTCATCTTTCTCTCTCATCTTCCTCGCTCTCTCCTCTCTCTTTCAACCTCCTCACTCTCCTCTTTTTTTCTCTCATCCTCTCTCTCCTCTTTTTAACAGTAAACATTACACATACAGAAGTCTCTCCTCCTCCTCACCTCTCTCTCTCTCTCCTCATCTTCTTCTTCTCTCTCTCTCTCTCCTCTCTCATTCAACCTCCTCTCTCCTCTTTCTCTCTCATCCTCCTCTCCCTCTCTCTCTCTCCTCTCTCTCTCTCATTCAACCTCCTCTCTCCTCTTTCTCTCTCATCCTCCTCTCCCTCTCTCTCTCTCCTCTCTCTCTCTCATTCAACCTCCTCTCTCCTCTTTCTCTCTCAACCTCCTCTCTCTCTCTCCTCTCTCATCCTCCTCTCCCTCTCTCTCTCTCCTCTCTCTCATCCTCCTCTCTCTCTCATTCTCCTATCTCTCTCTCTCCTCTCTCTCTCATCCTCCTCTCTCCTCACACGAGGACAATGATGACTGTTCACAGATCGAGGCCCTTTCTAAAGAATGTGCAATTCATATTTTTTATCTGTTTGGTTGTTTTGTCTAAATACCGTGCATGCTGCAAAGTCGATATACGTGGAAGTAAATGTGTTAATATTTGACAGTAAACATTTGATTATTTGGGTCCTTCCCACATTCACCTCATGTTCCTTTCTGTTATGTGTAATTTGATTTGGTGTGCGTCCCAAATGGAACCCTATTCTGTTCATAGTGCACTATGTAGGGAATAGGGCCCCATAGGACTCTGGTCTAAAGTAGTGCACTATATAGGGAATAGAGTTCTATAGGACTCTGGTCTAAAGTAGTGCACTATGTAGGGAATAGGGTGCCATAGGGCTCTGGTCTAAAGTAGTGCACTATATAGGGAATAGGGTTCCATAGGGCTCTGGTCTAAAGTAGTGCACTATATAGGGAATAGGGTTCCATAGGACTCTGGTCTAAAGTAGTGCACTATGTAGGGAATAGGGCCCCATAGGACTCTGGTCTAAAGTAGTGCACTATATAGGGAATAGGGTTCTATAGGACTCTGGTCTAAAGTAGTGCACTATGTAGGGAATAGGGCCCCATAGGACTCTGGTCTAAAGTAGTGCACTATGTAGGGAATAGGGCCCCATAGGACTCTGGTCTAAAGTAGTGCACTATATAGGGAATAGGGCCCCATAGGACTCTGGTCTAAAGTAGTGCACTATATATAGGGAATAGGGTGCCGATTGGGACTAGACATAGTGTGTGCCACGGAATGTAACATTGATGATATAATGTAACATTGATGATATACTGTAACATTGATGATATACTGTAACATTGATGATATACTGTAACATTGATGATATACTGTAACATTGATGATATACTGTAACATTGATGATATACTGTAACATTGATGATATAATGTAACATTGATGATATACTGTAACATTGATGATATACTGTAACATTGATGATATACTGTAACATTGATGATATACTGTAACATTGATGATATACTGTAACATTGATGATATACTGTAACATTGATGATATACTGTAACATTGATGATATACTGTAACATTGATGATATAATGTAACATTGATGATATACTGTAACATTGATGATATACTGTAACATTGATGATATACTGTAACATTGATGATATACTGTAACAACTGTAACATTGATTATATACTGTAACATTGATGATATACTGTAACATTGATGATATACTGTAACATTGATGATATACTGTATAATGTAACACAAGACAAAGATGTAGAGATCTGAGGACCGATGGGGTTTGTTCACAGAGTAAATGACGTGGTTTATACTGGCCCCATTGTTCTGGGGGAGATTCACATTAAATGTCCTGAGCCATTAATACAGCTGTAAAGTTCAAACAAAGTACTGTACATATTTTCATAATAAACATTTGTAACTCTGAAAGGCATACAGTACTTTACAAATAAAACATTTGGAAATCTCGTTTACACCTCGGAAAGAGCCACAATCATTTCAACACAAAACTCTGATGATATTTATTTTCAGGTTCTGTAACTACACTGTCTGAAGTATAATATAGTGTCAACACAGCCCAGTACAGGTCATGAGGAAATACATACAGCCTGTGTCTGTCTGTGTGTGTGTGTGTCTGTGTGTGTGTACGTCTGTCTGTGTGTCTGTCTGTGTGTGTGTGTCTGTCCGTGTGTGTGTACGTCTATCTGTGTCTGTCTGTTTGTCTGTCTGTCTGCCTGCCTGTGTGTGTGCGTGTGTGTGTGTGTGTGTGTCCAGCTGCAGTAACCAACGACTGGTTGTCTGTTCCTAACACATCAACAGTGTAACTAACACATCAACAGTGTAACTAACACATTAACAGTGTAACTAACACATAAACATTGTAACTAACACAGAGACGAGCCGTTCCCCCAGGAGACACCACATCACTCAGCCAGATTTATAGGAGCTAAGTGTGGTTAACTGATTATATATAGTACACCCTATTCCCTATATAGTGCACCCTATTCCCTATATAGTACACAATATTCCCTATATAGTGCACCCTATTCCCTATATAGTACACACTATTCCCTATATAGTGCACCCTATATAGTGCACCCTATTCCCTATATAGTACACACTATTCCCTATATAGTGCACCCTATTCCTTATATAGTGCACCCTATTCCCTATATAGTGCACCCTATTCCCTATATAGTACACACTATTCCCTATATAGTGCACCCTATATAGTGCACCCTATTCCTTATATAGTGCACCCTATTCCCTATATAGTGCACCCTATTCCCTATATAGTGCAGACCATTCCCTATATAGTGCACACTATTCCCTATATAGTGCACCCTATTCCCTATATAGTGTAGAACATTCCCTATATAGTGCACACTATTCCCTATATAGTGGACCCTATTCCCTATATAGAGCACCCTATTCCCTATATAGTGCACCCTATTCCCTATATAGTGCACACTATTCCCTATATAGTGCACCCTATTCCCTATCGAGGCGAGACCCAGATGCAGACACAGGAAGCAGGTGGTTGGAGTCTTATAGTGTTTATTAATCCAATGGGGGAAGGTCAGAGAATGGTCGTGGACGGACAAAAAGGTCAAAACCAGATGAATTGACATGATCCATTTTAAGGATTTGCTAATAAAACAATAGATACTTATAGGGCGAGGGGAGTTAAAATCAACACATTGCTGTACGCAGCAGTTGTAACAGTTGTAAGCACTTAGTAACAAAATGTGTCATTTGTATGTGTGTTGTTTCGAGTAAAGAACACGGGGTCTATGGCGCATATCTTTATGCCCCCACCAAGCCTCCTTTCCCCGCACAGCATATTGAGACAGAGTCGCTATTGTTGACCGCGGAGCAGCCTGTGTGTTTTATACAGTCGGAGAGACCGTGGAACAAGGAAGACACCGGGCCACACGGTCGTCACCTACCTGTTGAATATTACCTACTGTTTAATGATCGAGTCAGGTGTTGGGTTGACAACTTACTCACTGTCGGAGAACAAAGTCGAACCTGGGGATAAAGGATAGTCAGTCGAGTTTAGTCGAGGTAAAGGCGGAAGGAAGGAGGATTTGTGGAAGAGGTAGCCACTCCAATGTTTTAACCGGACAGACAGACAGACCACCGGATTTATCAACAGACCAGAAACAGATTTATTGACGCCGCCACACGATGCCTTTAGGACTGAGACGAAAGAAGAACAAGTCGAGGGAGAGCTCGAACCTGGTGGAGAATGAGGAGGTCGGTGGACACACCGGTGGGCGCTCCGTGAAGTCGACCGTAAACGGAGCGGGGCTCCCACCGCCACCTGCCAACCGGCGGCCCAAACTAGTGTTCCACACTCAGCTCGCCCACGGCAGCCCCACGGGAAGGATCGAGGGATTTAATAACGTCAAAGAACTCTACGGGAAAATAGCTGATACGTTCAATTTAAGTCAACCGGAGGTAGGTTTTTTTTAACAACTTTTGTAGTTCTAGACCAGTGGTCACCTACCTTTTCTGTGTCAAGGTCCATTTCTGAGGTGAAATACAAGCTGAGATCTACCGCTCAGATATTTAAAAAAAACATGACTTGATGAAGCCTACGCAACATTCACCAATTAAAACAGTTCTTTATCAGTGAGTTTTGTGCAGCAGGCTACAAGCCCAATACATTATCACTGCATATTGGCTATGCTTGAATTGTTCTTCTCAGACCATTTTGAAATGATCGTTTAGATTATGTAGATATATGATCACACTTCAGTCTTCCAGCTGGTGGCGAAACTCAAGTCGAACTGCATTATTTCTGACTCGTGCACTAATTCATGTTGTTACTCCTATGACCAGAGAAAGTGAAATATTCAGCGATATTAAACAAAGACACAATCCGATAATAATAACAACGGAAGTTTATCGGAACACTGGCCAGCGGTATGATACATGCACTTGACTTGCTCTCTGGGCCTGTCTCGGAGGCGGAAGTCTACCTTCAGACTCGTGAAATGTTTCAACATGGGAACACTGTACCTTCCCTGCGCGTGGCCTGCTAAATCAAGTGCACCTGCCGTTAACAACGCGAAACGAATAGTACAAATAGGAGGCTTTATCGTTGTTGTTTTTTTAACTAAAATGTTTGGTGATCGACTAGAATGCCTTGGAGACCGACCAGTCGATTGCCTTGGAGACCGACCAGTCGATTGCCTTGGAGACCGACCAGTCGATTGCCTTGGAGACCGACCAGTCGATTGCCTTGGAGACCGACCAGTCGATTGCCTTGGAGACCGACCAGTCGATTGCCTTGGAGACCGACCAGTCGATTGCCTTGGAGACCGACCAGTCGATTGCCTTGGAGACCGACCAGTCGATTACCTTGGAGACCGACCAGTCGATTGCGATCGACCGGGTGGTGACCACTGTTCTAGACAGATACAAACAAATGCCAGGCCAGTTTAGTGGCCGCGGCGCAAGGTCCGAGCACGGCCAGAACCCCACACCCTTCATGCTATATTTAATGAATCATTCCACCCATGAGGTCAAAAGAGCGCGATTTGGTCATTTGACTGCAGGAAAGGGCTACGCAATAAGGCTCGAGGGGGTTTGGTATATGGCCAATATACCACTGCTAAGGGCTGTTCTTAAGCATGACGCAACACAGAGTACCTGGATATTGCCCCATAGCCGCAATATAGTGGCCATATACCACAAACCCCCGTGGTGCCTTATTGCTATGATAAACTGGTTACCAAAGTATTTAGAACAGTAAAAATTCTTTTTTTGGTCTGATATACATTGGCTTTCAGCCAATCAGCATTCAGGGCTCGAACCACCTGGTTTATTATACATGACGCTGAGAGAAAAATGTCCTGTTTTAAAACTCAGTAATTCTTAAAAGATGGGACAATTTCAACTTTCTTTCCACAAATATTTGTCTTGATTTTGATAGACCAAAGTATCAGCTGTCACACCATGACCACCTTGTCATCTACAAGACCCTGCTAGGTAAAGTCCCCCCTTATCTCAGCTCGCTGGTCACCATAGCATCTCCCACCTGTAGCACGCGCTCCAGCAGGTATATCTCTCTAGTCACCCCCAAAACCAATTCTTTCTTTGCCGCCTTTCCTTCCAGTTCTCTGCTGCCAATGACTGGAACGAACTACAAAAATCTCTGAAACTGGAAACACTTATCTCCCTCACTAGCTTTAAGCACCAACTGTCAGAGCAGCTCACAGATTACTGCACCTGTATATAGCCCACCTATAATTTAGCCCAAACAACTACCTCTTTCCCAACTGTATTAAATTTATTTATTTATTTTGCTCCTTTGCACCCCATTATTTTTATTTCTACTTTGCACATTCTTCCATTGCAAAACTACCATTCCAGTGTTTTACTTGCTATATTGTATTTACTTCGCCACCATGGCCTTTTTTTGCCTTTAACTCCCTTATCTCACCTCATTTGCTCACATTGTATATAGACTTGTTTCCACTGTATTATTGACTGTATGTTGTGTTTATTCCATGTGTAACTCTGTGTCGTTGTATGTGTCGAACCGGTTTGCTTAATCTTGGCCAGGTCGCAGTTGTAAATGAGAACTTGTTCTCAACTTGCCTACCTGGTTAAATAAAGGTGAAATAAAAAATGTGATAGAATAACCCCCAACTTTAGTACTAATTTCCCCATAAAATGCAACGATCTGGATTTATTTCAACTACGTCAGAACCACACCCAAAAGGCATGCAAATTGAATTATCCAACAAGTGTTTAAAGGCATTGATTGTTTTAATTCTAATATTAGATTATTCAAATATGTAATACATATCTCCAAACTTATTTTTGCTTTGTTTTGTAGCGCGATGAAATTCGTTAGCATTTTAGCACGTTTTAGATTTAGAACATAAAATATTTATAAAGTAAACATTAGGCTTATGTAACCGATGTGAAATGGCTAGCTAGTTAGCCGTGGTGCACGTTAATAGCTTTTCAATCGGTGACGTCACTCGCTCTGAGACCTTGAAGTAGTTGTTCCCCCCTTAAGGGGTCCTTAAGGGTATAGGTGGCCTTGCTCATTCCTGATTAATTTAGGATTTTAGAAAAATATAACAGAGTTGACCAAATCAACGGACACATCTTGTAGGAATCACAGTTTTGAGAGAAATATTATTTAAAGTCACAGGGGGCTATTGCAAGAAACTACATATGATCATTGTTCAGTTAATATCCATTATTGTCCGTTTTTAGAATTTTTAACACTTTTTTTTGGAGAGTTTGAAATTGGGATCCTTTGCTCCAGACAAGGGCATTTCCAGGCATAGAGCCAACATGGAACTGAATAATATTCAAAGTATTTTAAAAATTCCCCTAAAAGTACAGAGCCTTTAGAAAGTAGTCAGTCCCCTTGACTTATTCCACATTTTTCAGCCTGAATTCAAAATAGATTAATCATCTGTTTTTCTCTCACCCATCTACACACAATACCACATAATAACAAAGTGAAAACATGTTTTTTAAATTTAGTTATTTTAGCAAATGTATTGAAAATGAAATACAGAAATATCTAATTTATTTCATCAACCCTGGTTGACAGAATGCCAAGAGTTTGCAAAGCTGTCATCAAGGCAAAGGGCGGCCACTTTGAAGAATATAAAACATAAAATATATTTTAATTTAACACTTTTTTACTTACTACATGATTCCATATGTGTTATTTCATAGTTTTGATATCTTCACTATTATCCTACAATGTAGAAAATAGTAAAAAAAATACAGAAAAACCCTGGAATGAGTAGGTGTGTCCAAACTTTGGACTGGTGCTATAAGTGTTCACTCCCATAAGTCGATACATGTTAGAATCACCTTTGGCAGCGATTACAGCTGTTGAGTCTTTCTGGGTGAGTCTCTAAGAGCTTTGCACACCTGGATTGTGTGACATTTGCTCATTAATCTTTTAAACATTCTTCAAACTCGGTCAAATTGGTTGTGGATCATTGCTAGACAACTATTTTCAGGTCTTGCAGGTGTATCTGACGTGTACAGGTGTATCTGAGGTTTTACTGGATGGGATAACACCAGTCACAGGTGTATCTGACATGTACAGGTGTATCTGAGGTTTTACTGGGTGGGATAACACCAGTCACAGGTGTATCTGAGGTTTTACTGGATGGGATAACACCAGTCACAGGTGTATCTGAGGTTTTACTGGATGGGATAACACCAGTCACAGGTGTATCTGAGGTTTTACTGGATGGGATAACACCAGTCACAGGTGTATCTGACATGTACAGGTGTATCTGAGGTTTTACTGGATGGGATAACACCAGTCACAGGTGTATCTGATGTGTACAGGTGTATCTGAGGTTTTACTGGATGGGATAACACCAGTCACAGGTGTATCTGAGGTTTTACTGGATGGGATAACACCAGTCACAGGTGTATCTGATGTGTACAGGTGTATCTGAGGTTTTACTGGATGGGATAACACCAGTCACAGGTGTATCTGATGTGTACAGGTGTATCTGAGGTTTTACTGGATGGGATAACACCAGTCACAGGTGTATCTGAGGTTTTACTGGATGGGATAACACCAGTCACAGTTGTATCTGAGGTTTTACTGGATGGGATAACACCAGTCACAGGTGTATCTGAGGTTTTAGGGTTGTACCTACAGGTGGGCTGTGGTCTCTGTTTACACTACAGGACCAGAAGTATGTGGACACCTGCTCTTCGAACATCTCATTCCAAAATTATGGGCTTTCATTTGCAGTTGGTCCCCCCTTTGCTGATATAACAGCCTCCACTCTTCTGGGAAGGCTTTCCCCTAGATGTTGGAACATTGCTGCGGAGACTTGCTTCCATTCAGCCACAAGAGCATTAGTGAGGTTGGGCATTGATGTTGGGCGATTAGGCCTGGTGTTCGATGGGGTTGAGGTCAGGGCTCTGTGCAGGCCAGTCAAGTTCTTCCATGCCGATCGCAACAAACCATTTTCGCATGGACCTCGCTTTCTGAACGGGGACATTGTCATGCTGAAACAGGAAAAGGCCTTCCCCAAACTGTTACCACAAAGTTGGAAGCACAGAATCGTCTAGAATGTCATCGTATGCTGTAGCGTTAAGATTTCCCTTCACTGGAACGAAGGGACCCGAATCATGAAAAACATCCCCAGACCATTATTCCGCCTCCACCAAACTTTACAGTTGGCTATGCATTGGAGCAGGTAGCGTTCTCCTGGCATTCGCCAAACCCAGATTCGTCCGTCGGACTGCCAGATAGTGAAGCGTGGTTCATCCCACCAGAGAACCCGTTTACACTGCTCCAGAGTCCAATTGCTTCACACCACTCCAGCCAACGCATGGCATTGTGTGCAGCTGCTCAGCCATGGAAACCCATTTCATGAAGCTCCCGACGAACAGTTATTGTGCTGATGTTGCTTCCAGAGGCAGTTTGGAACTCTGTAGTGAGTGTTGCAACAGAGGACAGAAGATTTTTTACTCGTGTGGCCTACCACTTCACGGCTGAGCCGTTGTTGCTCCAAGACGTTCCCACTTCATAATAACAGCAATTACAGTTGACCGGGGGGCAGCTCTAGCAGGGCAGAAATGTGACAAACTGACTTGTTGGAAACGTGGCATCCTATGACGATGCCACACAGTCACCGAGCTCTTCAGTAAGACCATTACACTGCCAATGTTTGTCTATGGAGATTGCATGGCCGTGTGCTCCATTTTATACACCTGTCATCAACGGGTGAAGCTGAAATAGCCGAATCCACTAATTTCAAGGGGTGTCCACATACTTTTGTATATATAGTGTCATTACCTATCTGTACTATTAGCCAGGGTTAGGGCTCACCAAGTCATTTGGTTAAAGTTTGAATATTCAAGCTGCCTTCCTTCCTTTGGACAGATGACACTTGTTTTCTTTACTTTATTGGTCAATGGATTACAGTGTGCTTTTCTTCTACACTGAGAGAGAGACCCGGTGTTAACACTGAGAGACCTGGTGTTAATACTGAGAGAGACCTGGTGTTAATACTGAGAGACCTGGTGTTAACACTGAGAGAGACCTGGTGTTAATACTGAGAGAGACCTGGTGTTAATACTGAGAGAGACCTGGTGTTAATACTGAGAGACCTGGTGTTAACACTGAGAGAGACCTGGTGTTAATACTGAGAGAGACCTGGTGTTAATACTGAGAGACCTGGTGTTAACACTGAGAGAGACCTGGTGTTAATACTGAGAGACCTGGTGTTAATACTGAGATACCTGGTGTTAATACTGAGAGACCTGGTGTTAATACTGAGAGACCTGGTGTTAATACTGAGAGAGAGACCTGGTGTTAATACTGAGAGAGACCTGGTGTTAATACTGAGAGACCTGGTGTTAACACTGAGAGACCTGGTGTTAATACTGAGAGAGACCTGGTGTTAATACTGAGAGAGACCTGATGTTAATACTGAGAGAGACCTGGTGTTAATACTGAGAGACCTGGTGTTAACACTGAGAGATACCTGGTGTTAACACTGAGAGAGACCTGGTGTTAATACTGAGAGAGACCTGGTGTTAATACTGAGAGACCTGGTGTTAATACTGAGATACCTGGTGTTAATACTGAGAGACCTGGTGTTAATACTGAGAGACCTGGTGTTAATACTGAGAGAGAGACCTGGTGTTAATACTGAGAGAGACCTGGTGTTAATACTGAGAGACCTGGTGTTAACACTGAGAGACCTGGTGTTAATACTGAGAGAGACCTGGTGTTAATACTGAGAGAGACCTAGTGTTAATACTGAGAGAGACCTGGTGTTAATACTGAGAGAGAGACCTGGTGTTAATACTGAGAGAGAGACCTGGTGTTAATACTGAGAGAGAGACCTGGTGTTAATACTGAGAGAGACCTGGTGTTAATACTGAGAGAGAGACCTGGTGTTAATACTGAGAGAGAGAGAGAGACCTGGTGTTAATACTGAGAGAGAGACCTGGTGTTAATACTGAGAGAGACCTGGTGTTAATACTGAGAGAGACCTGGTGTTAATACTGAGAGAGACCTGGTGTTAATACTGAGAGAGACCTGGTGTTAATACTGAGAGAGACCTGGTGTTAATACTGAGAGAGACCTGGTGTTAATACTGAGAGAGACCTGGTGTTAATACTGAGAGAGACCTGGTGTTAATACTGAGAGAGACCTGGTGTTAATACTGAGAGAGAGACCTGGTGTTAATACTGAGAGAGACCTGGTGTTAATACTGAGAGAGACCTGGTGTTAATACTGAGAGAGACCTGGTGTTAATACTGAGAGAGACCTGGTGTTAATACTGAGAGAGACCTGGTGTTAATACTGAGAGAGACCTGGTGTTAACACTGAGAGAGAGACCTGGTGTTAATACTGAGAGAGAGACCTGGTGTTAATACTGAGAGACCTGGTGTTAATACTGAGAGAGACCTGGTGTTAATACTGAGAGAGACCTGGTGTTAATACTGAGAGAGAGACCTGGTGTTAATACTGAGAGAGAGACCTGGTGTTAATACTGAGAGAGACCTGGTGTTAATACTGAGAGAGAGACCTGGTGTTAATACTGAGAGAGAGAGAGAGACCTGGTGTTAATACTGAGAGAGAGACCTGGTGTTAATACTGAGAGAGACCTGGTGTTAATACTGAGAGAGACCTGGTGTTAATACTGAGAGAGACCTGGTGTTAATACTGAGAGAGACCTGGTGTTAATACTGAGAGAGACCTGGTGTTAATACTGAGAGAGACCTGGTGTTAATACTGAGAGAGACCTGGTGTTAATACTGAGAGAGACCTGGTGTTAATACTGAGAGAGACCTGGTGTTAATACTGAGAGAGAGACCTGGTGTTAATACTGAGAGAGACCTGGTGTTAATACTGAGAGAGACCTGGTGTTAATACTGAGAGAGGCCTGGTGTTAATACTGAGAGAGACCTGGTGTTAATACTGAGAGAGACCTGGTGTTAACACTGAGAGAGAGACCTGGTGTTAATACTGAGAGAGAGACCTGGTGTTAATACTGAGAGAGACCTGGTGTTAATACTGAGAGAGACCTGGTGTTAATACTGAGAGAGACCTGGTGTTAATACTGAGAGACCTGGTGTTAATACTGAGAGAGACCTGGTGTTAATACTGAGAGAGACCTGGTGTTAATACTGAGAGAGAGACCTGGTGTTAATACTGAGAGAGAGACCTGGTGTTAATACTGAGAGAGACCTGGTGATAATACTGAGAGAGACCTGGTGTTAAAACTGAGAGAGAGAGAGACCTGGTGTTAATACTGAGAGAGAGACCTGGTGTTAATACTGAGAGAGACCTGGTGTTAATACTGAGAGAGACCTGGTGTTAATACTGAGAGAGACCTGGTGTTAATACTGAGAGAGAGACCTGGCATTAATACTGAGAGAGACCTGGTGTTAATACTGAGAGAGAGACCTGGTGTTAATACTGAGAGAGACCTGGTGTTAATACTGAGAGAGACCTGGTGTTAATACTGAGAGAGAGACCTGGTGTTAATACTGAGAGAGAGACCTGGTGATAATACTGAGAGAGACCTGGTGTTAATACTGAGAGAGAGAGAGACCTGGTGTTAATACTGAGAGAGAGACCTGGTGTTAATACTGAGAGAGACCTGGTGTTAATACTGAGAGAGGCCTGGTGTTAATACTGAGAGAGACCTGGTGTTAATACTGAGAGAGACCTGGTGTTAATACTGAGAGAGAGACCTGGTGTTAATACTGAGAGAGAGACTTGGTGTTAATACTGAGAGAGACCTGGTGATAATACTGAGAGAGACCTGGTGTTAATACTGAGAGAGAGAGAGACCTGGTGTTAATACTGAGAGAGAGACCTGGTGTTAATACTGAGAGAGACCTGGTGTTAATACTGAGAGAGACCTGGTGTTAATACTGAGAGAGACCTGGTGTTAATACTGAGAGAGAGACCTGGTGTTAATACTGAGAGAGACCTGGTGTTAATACTGAGAGAGAGACCTGGTGTTAATACTGAGAGAGAGACCTGGTGTTAATACTGAGAGAGACCTGGTGTTAATACTGAGAGAGAGACCTGGTGTTAATACTGAGAGAGAGAGAGAGACCTGGTGTTAATACTGAGAGAGAGACCTGGTGTTAATACTGAGAGAGACCTGGTGTTAATACTGAGAGAGACCTGGTGTTAATACTGAGAGAGACCTGGTGTTAATACTGAGAGAGACCTGGTGTTAATACTGAGAGAGACCTGGTGTTAATACTGAGAGAGAGACCTGGTGTTAATACTGAGAGAGAGAGAGAGAGAGACCTGGTGTTAATACTGAGAGAGACCTGGTGTTAATACTGAGAGAGACCTGGTGTTAATACTGAGAGACCTGGTGTTAATACTGAGAGAGACCTGGTGTTAATACTGAGATACCTGGTGTTAACACTGAGAGAGACCTGGTGTTAATACTGAGAGAGACCTGGTGTTAATACTGAGAGAGACCTGGTGTTAATACTGAGAGAGACCTGGTGTTAATACTGAGAGAGACCTGGTGTTAATACTGAGAGAGAGACCTGGTGTTAATACTGAGAGAGACCTGGTGTTAATACTGAGAGACCTGGTGTTAATACTGAGATACCTGGTGTTAACACTGAGAGAGACCTGGTGTTAATACTGAGAGACCTGGTGTTTGTGCATGTAGCCCAGGCCTCTCAGAGTAATTTCAAGCTTTACTGTGAAAGAATACAGACTGAGTACACTATCAAGTAGATGTTGTGTAAGTAGACTGATCTAGAGGAGACCAGCGGTCATATTATCTGTTTCCCTTACGCTGTCATATGTCTGGATAATTTACTGATTATCAAATGAAATGTCCTTATAATGCTATTTGCTCAAATAACACTGTGTGAAAGTGTGTGTTCGTCTGAAATACAGATGGAGGATCTTCATTTGATCACTCTTTTACGGCTGACAAGTTTCCTGTAGAGCAGGAAATTCAAACTTGTAGTGTATTCAAGGGTTAAAAGGGTTTCTAAAGTGTGTAATGTCCATTAATTATAATCCACATAATAACTCACATTTCCTGTTGCTGCAGGATTATTTTCCTGCTACAGCAAACTGGCTCAAATTAAGATCCTACATCTATATGCACCAGGTCTGAACAGCAACATAGAATGTGTTTAGTTAGGATCAGACAGACAGACGGACGGGCGGACGGGCGGGCGGGCGGGCGGGCGGGCGGGCGGGCGGGCGGGCGGGCGGGCAGGCAGACAGACAGACAGACAGACAGAGCACAGACAGGCAGACAGACAGACAGGCAGCCAGACAGACAGGCAGACAGACAGACAGACAGACAGACAGAGCTCAGACAGACAGAGCTCAGACAGACAGCTCAGTTGTGAGCTTAGCCGTGATTTTGGTGAAAGGGGTTCAGTTGATTAAGTAGTTGTTCACCAGCCAAGGGGATAGAAGGGTTGCACACAGCGGGTGAGACGTAAACAAGGTTGAGACGTAGAGCTCCCATTGGCTGCTCAGAGGTTGGGGTGTGATGTCACAGACAGGAAGGAATAGGTTGAGGTGACTATGTCACCTGAATACAACCTCTTTGTGACACACCTGACTGAGAAAAACTCCTGGCTCCTTCATAAAGGTCTTTATCAAGGGATGTTTTGTTTCTATAGTCGGAAGGAAAAACTCCTGTCCCCTTCATAAAGGTCTTTATTAAGGGATGTTTTGTTTCTATAGTCGGAAGGAAAAACTCCTGTCCCCTTCATAAAGTTCTTTATCCAGTGATGTTTTGTTTCTATAGTCGGAAGGAAAAACTCCTGTCCCCTTCATAAGGGTCTTTATCAAGGGATGTTTTGTTTCTATAGTCGGAAGGAAAAACTCCTGTCCCCTTCATAAAGTTCTTTATCCAGTGATGTTTTGTTTCTATAGTCAGAAAGAAAAACTCCTGGTCCAAATAAATGTCCCTTTTCCTGAAGCGTTTTATTTGTGTCATTATCATAATGATCATCATGTAGGCATTACTCATTCTGAAGCACAGAGCATCCATGTCAATGATCAACCGGACTTAATGCTGACGGGCTGTATTCCCTGAAAACCACCAGACCTACAGTACATGACCCTAACAGCTCTTCCTGTCAACCACCAGACCTACAGTACATGACCCTAACAGCTCTTCCTGTCAACCACCAGACCTACAGTACATGACCCTAACAGCTCTTCCTGTCAACCACCAGACCTACAGTACATGACCCTAACAGCTCTTCCTGTCAACAACCAGACCTACAGTACATGACCCTAACAGCTCTTCCTGTCAACCACCAGACCTACAGTACATGACCCTAACAGCTCTTCCTGTCAACCACCAGACCTACAGTACATGACCCTAACAGCTCTTCCTGCCAACCACAAGACCTACAGTACATGACCCTAACAGCTCTTCCTGTCAACCACCAGACCTACAGTACATGACCCTAACAGCTCTCTATGGTCATTCAGAAAGTTATACCAAACCAAAATATAAACGCAACATGACAAGTTCCATGTTTCATGAGCTGAAATAAAAGATCCCAGAAATGTTTCATACAGACAAAAAGCTTATTCCACTCACATGTTGTGCACACATTTGTTTACATCCCTGTTAGTGAGCATTTCTCCTTTGACAAGATAATCCATCCTCCTGACACGTGTGGCATATCCAGAAGCTGATTAAACAGCATGATCATTACACAGGTGCACCTTGTGCTGGGGACAATAAAAGGCAACTCTAAAATGTGCAGTTTTGTCACACAACACAATCCCACAGAAGTCTCAAGTTGAGGGAGCGTGCAATTGGAATGCTGGCTCTAGGAATGTCCACCAGAGCTGTTGCCAGAGAATTGAATGTTAATTTCTCTACCATAAGCCATCTCTAAAGTCGAATTTGTCAGTACGTCCAACCGGCCTCAGACCATCTGTCACCATGCCAGCCCAGGACGTCCACATCCAGCTTATTCACCTGCAATAGCAGCCACCTGGACAGCTGATGGAACTGTGATCATCTGAGACCAGCCACCTGGACAGAATCTCTACGCAAACTGTCAGAATCCGTCTCTTGGGAAGCTAATCTGTGTTCGTCGTCCTCACCAGGATCTTGACCGGACTGCCGTTCAGCGTTGTAACCGACTTCAGTGGGTGAATACTTACCAACGTGTACGACAGCGTGTTCCAGTTCCCACCAATAACCAGCAACTTCACACTGTAAATACTTACCCACTGGCAGGTTGGAGAAGTGTGCTCTTCACGGATTAATCCCGGTTTCAACTGTACCGGGCAGATGGCAGACGACGTGTACGGCATTGTTTGGACGAACACAATTGCATTTTTAATCTATGGCAATTTTAATGCACAGAGACGAGATCCTGAGGCTCATTGTCGTGCCATTCATCCGCCGCCATCACCTCATGTTTCAGTATGATAATGCACGGCCCCATGTCTCAAATCGGTACACAATTCCTGGAAACTGAAAATGTCCCAGTTCTTCCATGGCCTGCATACTCACCAGACATGTCACCCATTGAGCATGTTTGGGATGCTCTGGATCGATGTGTACGACAGCGTGTTCCAGTTCTCGCCAATATCCAGCGACTTCACATAGGCATTGAAGAGGAGTGGAACAACATTCCACAGGCCACAATCAACAGCCTGATCAACTCTATGTGAAGGAGATGTGTTGCGCTGCATGAGGCAAATGGTCACACCAGATACTGACTGGTTCTGATCCACGTCCCTACCTTTTTATTAAGGTATCTGTGACCAACAGAAGCATATCTGTATTCCCAGTCAAATATATAGATTAGAGACTAATGAATTTCCATATATGAATATTTTTAACTCTGTAAAATCGGAGAAAGGGTTTAATGTTGCACTTCTATTGTTGTTCATTGTAGAAATTGTAGTCAGACAGACAGTCAGTCAGTCAGACAGACAGTCAGTCAGACAGTTAGAAAGACAGTCAGTCAGACAGTCAGTCAGACAGACAGTCAGTCAGACAGACAGTCAGTCACGCAGTCAAACAGACAGACAGAAAGTCAGTCAGTCACGCATTAAGTCAGTCAGTCACGCAGTAAGACAGTCAAACAGACAGACAGACAGTCAGTCAGTCACGCAGTAAGACAGTCGGTCACGCAGTCAGACAGTCAGTCAGACAGACAGAAAGTCAGTCAGTCAGTCACGCAGTAAGACAGTCGGTCAATGAATGATCAGATTCACCTGAACTTCCTTCATCTTGGCTGGGCAAATTAACACAGCATCTGTCACGTCAGCATGGCATTGCACATCTAGGTCAGCCATTAGAAATATTCCATGGTTTTCTCATGAGAAGAAGCAACAAAATTCCTTAAACAAGTTATATCGGTATTCAGTTAGTTATATACAGTATTCAGTTAGTTATATACAGTATTCAGTTAGTTAGATTATATATATAATCCTTCGGATTAGTGGATTCAGCTATTTCAGGCTCACCCGTTGCTGACAGGTGTATAAAATCGAGCACACCGCCATGCAATCTCCATAGACAAACATTGGCAATAGAATGGTCTTACTGAAGAGCTCAGTGACTTTGGCACAGTCATAGGATGGCACCTTTCCAACAAGTCAGTTCATCAAATTTCCGCCCTGCTAGAGCTGCCCCCCGGTCAACTGTAAGTGCTGTTACTGTGAAGTGGAAACGTCTTGGAGCAACAACGGCTCAGCCTGCGAAGTGGTAGACCACACAAGCTCACAGAACGGGACTGCACTGAGTGGGACGGCGCTGAGCGGGACAGCGCCGAAGCGCATAGCGAATAAAAATCGTCTGTCATGTTTCGGGCCTCAACCCCATCGAACACCTTTGGGATGAATTGGAACGCCGACTGCGAGCCAGGCCTTAATCACCCAACATCAGTTCCCGACCTCACTAACGCTCTTGTGGCTGAATGGAAGCAAGAAAATAACTCCCCAAATACAGGTGTGCCAAGTGTTGTGTCTTTGGCTATGAAGGATTAAGTGATATGACATGCAATTCTATAAAATCCTTTCTCCGTAATTAATATTACCTGATTGAGCTAATCATGTAAATGTAATTAACTAGAGAGTCGGGGCACCACAAAATAATATTTATAGAGCTGTTATCTTCCGAATAAACTCTTAAAGACCTAGTAATATTTTACATCAATCAGCAGTCAAAATTAATCGTCACCTTAATTCAGTCAGACAGTAATTCAGTAATTACCAGTACTGAGTCGAGGGGTACGAGGTATTTGAGGCAGATATGCACATACAGTGCATTTGGGAAGTATTCAGACCCCTTGACTTTTCCCCATTTTGTTATGTTATAACCTTATTCTAAAATGGATGAAATTGGTTTTCATCACACTTGTCTTACCTCTGTTAGCATGTTGACATCACACTTGTCTTACCTCTGTTAGCATGTTGACATCACACTTGTCTTACCCCTGTTAGCATGTTGACATCACACTTGTCTTACCTCTGTTAGCATGTTGACATCACACTTGTCTTACCTCTGTTAGCATGTTGACATCACACTTGTCTTACCCCTGTTAGCATGTTGACATCACACTTGTCTTACCTCTGTTAGCATGTTGACATCACACTTGTCTTACCTCTGTTAGCATGTTGACATCACACTTGTCTTACCTCTGTTAGCATGTTGACATCACACTTGTCTTACCTCTGTTAGCATGTTGACATCACACTTGTCTTACCTCTGTTAGCATGTTGACATCACACTTGTCTTACCCCTGTTAGCATGTTGACATCACACTTGTCTTACCTCTGTTAGCATGTTGACATCACACTTGTCTTATCTCTGTTAGCATGTTGACATCACACTTGTCTTACCCCTGTTAGCATGTTGACATCACACTTGTCTTACCTCTGTTAGCATGTTGACATCACACTTGTCTGACCCCTGTTAGCATGTTGACATCACACTTGTCTTACCCCTGTTAGCATGTTGACATCACACTTGTCTTACCTCTGTTAGCATGTTGACATCACACTTGTCTTACCTCTGTTAGCATGTTGACATCACACTTGTCTGACCCCTGTTAGCATGTTGACATCACACTTGTCTTACCTCTGTTAGCATGTTGACATCACACTTGTCTTACCTCTGTTAGCATGTTGACATCACACTTGTCTTACCTCTGTTAGCATGTTGACATCACACTTGTCTTACCTTTATTTATTTATTTTATTTCACCTTTATTTAACCAGGTATTTATATATATAACCCTAACCCTTTATTAACCAGGTATTTATATATATAACCCTAACCCTTTATTTAATCAGGTATTTATATATATATAACCCTAACCCTTTATTTAACCAGGTATTTATATATATAACCCTAACCCTTTATTTAACCAGGTATTTATATATATAACCCTAACCCTTTATTTAACCAGGTATTTATATATATATATAACCCTAACCCTTTATTAACCAGGTAGGCCAGTTGAGAACAAGTTCTTCATTTACAACTGCGACCTGGCCAAGATAAAGCAAAGTAGTGTGACACAAACAACAACACAGAGTTACAGATGGGATAAACAAGCATACAGTCAATAATACAATAGAAATGTCTATATACAGTGTGTGCAAATAAGGTAAGATTAGGGAGGTAAGGCAATAAATAGGCCATAATGGCGATAATTACAATTTAGCAATTAAACACTGGAGTGATAGATGTGCAGAAGGTGAATGTGCAAGTAGAGATACTGGGGTGCAAAGGAGCAAAAAAATAAATAACAATATGGGGATGAGGTAGTTGGGTGGGCTATTTACAGATGGGCTATGTACAGGTGCAGTGATCTGTGAGCTGCTCTGACAGCTGATGCTTAAAGTTAGTGAGGGAGATGTGAGTCTCCAGCTTCAGTGATTTTTGCAATTCGTTCCAGTCTTTGGCAGCAGAGAACTGGAAGGAAAGGCGGCCAAAGGAGGATTAGTCTTTGGGGATGACCAGTGAAATATACCTGCTGGAGCGCGTGCTACGGGTGGGTGCTGCTATGGTGACCAGTGAGCTGAGATAAGACGGGGCTTTACCTAGCAAAGACTTATAGATGACCTGGAGCCAGTGGGTTTGGCAGCGAATATGTAGTGAGGACCAGCCAACGAGAGCATACAGGTCGCAGTGGTGGGTAGTATATGGGGCTTTGGTGACAAAACGGATGGCACTGTGATAGACTGCATCCAATTTGTTGAGAAGAGTGTTGGAGGCTATTTTGTAAATGACATCGCCGAAGTCAAGGATCGGTAGGATGGTCAGTTTTACGAGGGTATGTTTGGCAGCATGAGTGAAGGATGCTTTGTTGTGCAATAGGAAGCCGGTTCTAGATTTGGATTGGAGATGTTTAATGTGAGTCTGGAAGGTGAGTTTACAGTCTAACCAGACCCCTAGGTATTTGTAGTTGCCCACATATTCTAAGTCAAAACCGTCCAGAGTAGTGATGCTGGGCGGGCGGGCAGGTGATCGCTGCGATCGGTTGGAAAGCATGCATTTAGTTTTACTTGCATTTAAGAGCAGTTAGAGGCCACGGAAGGAGTGTTGTAATGGCATTGAAGCTCGTCTGGAGGTTAGTTAACACAGTGTCCAAAGAAGGGCCAGAAGTATACAGAATGGTGTCGTCTGCGTAGAGGTGGATCAGAGAATCACCCGCAGCAAGAGCAACATCATTGATGTACACAGAGAAAAGAGTTGGCCCGAGAATTGAACCCTGTGGCACCCCCATAGAGACTGCCAGACGTCCGGACAACAGGCCCTCCGATTTGACACACTCAACTCTGTCTGAGAAGTAGTTGGTGAACCAGGCGAGGCAGTCATTTGAGAAACCAAGGCTGTTGAGTCTGCCGATAAGAATGTGGTGATTGACAGAGCCGAAAGCCTTGGCCAGGTCGATGAATACGGCTGCACAGTATTGTCTCTTATCGATGGCTGTTATGATATCGTTTAGGACCTTAAGCGTGGCTGAGGTGCACCCATGACCAGCTCTGAAACCAGATTGCATAGCGGAGAAGGTACGGTGGGATTCGAAATGGTCGGTGATCTGTCTGTTAACTTGGCTTTCGAAGACCTTAGAAAGGCAGGGCAGGATGGATATAGGTCTATAACAGTTTGGGTCCAGGGTGTCTCCCCATTTGAAGAGGGGGATGACTGCGGCAGCTTTCCAATCCTTGGGAATCTCAGACGATATGAAAGAGAGGTTGAACAGGCTGGTAATAGGGGTTGCGACAATGGCGGAGGATAGTTTCAGAAATAGAGGGTCCAGATTGTCAAGCCCAGCTGATTTTTACGGGTCCAGGTTTTGCAGCTCTTTCAGAACATCTGCTATCTGGATTTGGGTAAAGGAGAACCTGGAGAGGCTTGGGCGAGTAGCTGCGGGGGGGGGGGGGGGGGGGGGATTGTTGGCCGAGGTTGGAGTAGCCAGGAGGAAGGCATGGCCAGCCGTTGAGAAATGCTTGTTGAAGTTTTCGATAATCATGGATTTATCGGTGGTGACCGTGTTACGTGTTACCTAGCCTCAGTGCAGTGGGCAGCTGGGAGGAGGTGCTCTTGTTCTCCATGGACTTTACAGTGTCCCAGAACTTTTTGGAGTTAGAGCTACAGGATGCAAATGTCTGCCTGAAGAAGCTGGCCTTGACTTTCCTGACTGACTGCGTGTATTGGTTCCTGACTTCCCTGAACAGTTGCATATCGCGGGGACTATTCGATGCTATTGCAGTCCGCCACAGGATGTTTTTGTGCTGGTCGAGGGCAGTCAGGTCTGGAGTGAACCAAGGGCTATATCTGTTCTTAGTTCTGCATTTTTTGAACGGAGCATGCTTATCTAAAATGGTGAGGAAGTTACTTTTAAAGAATGACCATCCTCAACTGACGGGATGAGGTCAATATCCTTCCAGGATACCCGGGCCAGGTTGATTAGAAAGGCCTGCTCGCAGAAGTGTTTTAGGGAGCGTTTGACAGTGATGAGGGGTGGTCGTTTGACTGCGGATCCGTAGTGGATACAGGCAATGAGGCAGTGATCGCTGAGATCCTGGTTGAAGACAGCGGAGCTGTATTTGGAGGGCCAGTTGGTCAGGATGACGTCTATGAGGGTGCCCTTGTTTACAGATTTAGGGTTGTACCTGGTGGGTTCCTTGATGATTTGTGTGAGATTGAGGGCATCTAGCTTAGATTGAGGTAATTGAGGTAATATGTACATGTAGGTAGTGTTAAACTGACTATGCATATATTATAAACAAAGAGTAGCAGCAGCGTATAACAGGGGTCTGGGTAACAAACAAATGCTTCTTACAAATAGGAATCACGTTGATGTGTAGTGTTGGTCCCATGTTTCATGAGCTGAAATTAAAGATCCCAGAAATTTTCCATACACACAAAAAGCTTATTTCTCTCAAGTGCACCTGAGAGTTGTGGCATAACAGATGCTGATTAAACAGCATGATCATTACACAGGTGCACCTTGTGCTGGGGACAATAAAAAACAACTCTAAAATGTGCAGGATTGTCACACAACACAATCCCACAGATGTCTCAAATTTTGAAGGAGCATGCAATTAATATGCTGATTGTCGTACCATTCATCCACCGCCATCATCTCATGTTCAGCATGATAATGCACGGCCCCATGTCACAAGGATCTGAACACAATTCCTGGAAGCTGAAAATGTCCCAGTTCTTCCATGACCTGCATACTCACCAGACATTTCACACATTGAGCATGTTTGGGATGCTCTGGATCAACGTGTACGACAGCGTGTTCCAGTTCCCACCAATATCCAGCAACTTCACCCAGCCATTGAAGAGGAGTGGGACAACTTTTCACAGGCCACAATCAACAGCCTGATCAATTCTATGTGAAGGAGATGTGTCACGCTGAATGAGACAAATGGTCACACCAGATACTGACTGGTTTTCTGATCCAAACCGCTACCTCTTTATTAAGGTATCTGTGACCAACAGATGCAGATCTGTATTCCCAGTCATGTGGAATCCATAGATTAGAGCCCAATTTATTTCCATTGACTGATTTCCTTATATGAACTGTAACTCAGTAAAATATTTTAAATTGTTGCATGTTGCGTTTATATTTTTGTTCAGTGTTATGTTGTGTTCTCATAGAACTGATATGTTTCATCAGTATTTCATATGAAGTTTATCTCATCAATACCTCTCAACATTAATGTCTCTCCCTCCCCAGATCCTGTTCATTAGTCTGTCTGTCTGTCTGTCTGTCTGTCTGTCTGTCTGTCTGTCTGTCTGTCTGTCTGTCTGTCTGTCTCTCCCCAGATCCTGTTCATTCATTTGTCTGTCTGTCTCTCTCCAGATCCTGTTCTGTACATTGAACACCCATAAGATCGACATGGAGAAGCTGCTTGGTGGTCAGATTGGCCTGGAGGACTTTATATTCGCCCACATTAAAGGGATTAAGAAGGAGGTGGAGGTGTTTAAATCAGAGGACGCCCTGGGCCTCACCATCACAGATAACGGGGTGGGATACGCCTTCACCAAGGTATGTAGGAGTTCATCTGTTGATACGATCGTCCATCCGTCCGTCTATCTGTCTGTCTGTCTCTCCCTCCCCAGATCCTGTTCACTTTATCTATCCGTCCATCTATCTGTCTGTCTGTCTGTCTGTCTGTCTGTCCCTCCCCAGATCCTGTTCATTAATCTGTCTGTCTGTCTGTCTGTCTCTCCCTCCCCAGATCATGTTCACTTTATCCATCAGTCTGTCTATCTGTGTGTCTGTCTCTCCCTCCCCAGATCCTGTTCATTAGTCTGTCTGTCTGTCTGTCTGTCTGTCTGTCTGTCTGTCTCTCCCTCCCCAGATCCTGTTCACTTTATCCGTCCGTCTGTCTATCGTTTATCAATAATCTAACAGTCAATCAATCGAATAGATTGAATCAATGAAATCAATCAATTTATTGAATCGTATCTTATATATTATACAATGGTTGAATCATTAAAGGCCCAGTGCAGTCAAACACTATAACGATACAGGGCCCAGATGCAGTCAAACACTATAACGATACAGGGCCCAGATGCAGTCAAACACTATAACGATACAGGGCCCAGATGCAGTCAAACACTATAACGATACAGGGCCCAGATGCAGTCAAACACTATAACGATACAGGGCCCAGATGCAGTCAAACACTATAACGATACAGGGCCCAGATGCAGACACTGGAGGCAGATGTTTAGAGTCTCTGATTATAAAACAAGGGGCAGGAAAGAGACGGGCCGTGGACAGGCAAAATATCAGAACCAGGTCGGAGTCCAGGAAGTACAGAGTGGCAGGCAGGCTGAATGGTCAGGCAGGCGGGCTCAATGTCAGGACAGGCAAAGGTCAGAACCGGGAGGACTAAAACAACAGAGACTTGGAAAAAGCAGGAGCACGGAAAAACACGCTGGTTGACTTGGCATGACAAGACAAACTGGCAACAAACAAACAGAGAACACAGGACTAAATACCCAGGGGATAATGGGGAAAACGGGTGACACCTGGAGGTGAGTGGAGACAATCACAAAGACAGGTGAAACAGATCAGGGTGTAACAAAAACATGATTTTCCTGCATTTTATATACTGTATATTTCCACACTATGAGGTTGGAATAATACTGGGAAATTGTCCCACTCAGACCCTCTCTACCAATAACAGCTAGGTTCCCTCCTCCACTCAGACCCTCTCCACCAATAACAGCTAGGTTCCCTCCCCACTCAGACCCTCTCTACCAATAACAGCTAGGTTCCCTCCTCCACTCAGAACCTCTCTACCAATAACAGCTAGGTTCCCTCCCCACTCAGACCCTCTCTACCAATAACAACTAGGTTCCCTCCCCACTCAGACCCTCTCTGCCAATAACAGCTAGGTTCCCTCCTCCACTCAGAACCTCTCTACCAATAACAGCTAGGTTCCCTCCCCACTCAGACCCTCTCTACCAATAACAGCTAGGTTCCCTCCCCACTCAGACCCTCTCTACCAATAACAGCCAGGTTCCCTCCCCACTCAGACCCTCTCTGCCAATAACAGCTAGGTTCCCTCCCCACTCAGACCCTCTCTACCAATAACAACTAGGTTCCCTCCCCACTCAGACCCTCTCTGCCAATAACAGCTAGGTTCCCTCCCCACTCAGACCCTCTCTACCAATAACAGCTAGGTTCCCTCCCCACTCAGACCCTCTCTACCAATAACAGCTAGGTTCCCCGCCCCACTCAGACCCTCTCTACCAATAACAGCTAGGTTCCCTTCCCACTCAGACCCTCTCTGCCAATAACAGCTAGGTTCCCTCCCCACTCAGACCCTTTCTACCAATAACAGCTAGGTTCCCTCACCACTCAGACCCTCTCTACCAATAACAGCTAGGTTCCCTCCCCACTCAGACCATCTCTACCAATAACAGCTAGGTTCCCTCACCACTCAGACCCTCTCTGCCAATAACAACTAGGTTCCCTCCCCACTCAGACCATCTCTACCAATAACAGCTAGGTTCCCTCACCACTCAGACCCTCTCTACCAATAACAGCTAGGTTCCCTCCCCACTCAGAACCTCTCTGCCAATAACAGCTAGGTTCCCTCCCCACTCAGACCATCTCTACCAATAACAGCTAGGTTCCCTCACCACTCAGACCCTCTCTACCAATAACAGCTAGGTTCCCTCCCCACTCAGACCATCTCTACCAATAACAGCTAGGTTCCCTCCCCACTCAGACCCTCTCTGCCAATAACAGCTAGGTTCCCTCCCCACTCAGACCCTCTCTGCCAATAACAACTAGGTTCCCTTCCCACTCAGACCCTCTCTACCAATAACAGCTAGGTTCCCTCCCCACTCAGACCCTCTCTACCAATAACAGCTAGGTTCCCTCCTCCACTCAGAACCTCTCTGCCAATAACAGCTAGGTTCCCTCCCCACTCAGACCATCTCTACCAATAACAGCTAGGTTCCCTCACCACTCAGACCCTCTCTGCCAATAACAACTAGGTTCCCTCCCCACTCAGACCCTCTCTGCCAATAACAGCTAGGTTCCCTCCCCACTCAGACCCTCTCTGCCAATAACAGCTAGGTTCCCTCCCCACTCAGACCCTCTCTGCCAATAACAACTAGGTTCCCTTCCCACTCAGACCCTCTCTGCCAATAACAGCTAGGTTCCCTTCCCACTCAGACCACCCCCAGACAGTCCGAGCAAAATTCTTGCTTTAGAAATGATTCATGATTATTGAAGAGATGCAAGTTTAGTACTCCTTAAGGTCAGAATTTTCCACCAACGTCTTGCATAGAGAGAGTGAAACCGATTGCTCCAAGACGCCACCTTGTGTTCGTGAAGCGTCATGTCATCATGGCATCTTCAGCGCATTACACACCAGTGATTTACTTTGTGCTTGATAAGGGTTTTGATTAATCAGCGTTTACATTGGACAGATAAGACAGACACCCCAACATCAGACAGACACCCCAACATCAGACAGACACCCCAATATCAGACAGACACCCCGACATCAGACAGACACCCCGACATCAGACAGATGCCCCGACATCAGACAGACGCCCCGACATCAGACAGACACCCAGACATCAGACAGACACCCCGACATCAGACAGACACCCCAGGGGACACAAACCTGCTTAGGGACAATGGCCTGAGTCCCAAATGGCACCCTACTCCCTATGTAGAGCACTACATTTGACCAGGGCTATTCCCTATATAGGGCACTACATTTGACCAGGGCTATTCCCTATGTAGGGCACTACATTTGACCAGGGCTATTCCCTATGTAGGGCACTACATTTGACCAGGGCTATTCCCTATATAGGGCACTACATTTGACCAGGGCTATTCCCTATATAGGGCACTACATTTGACCGGGGCTACTCCCTATGTAGGGCACTACATTTGACCAGGGCTACTCCCTATGTAGGGCACTACATTTGACCAGGGCCCATAGTAATAGTGGATATTGAGAAGTGGTATGCAAGGAGCTGGTCGTTGATGAGGATTTAGTGAGTGAGAAACTCCATCTCACAATTCAACGGCTCAGACACGAGACGTATGTGGTAGGGTCTACAGACAATCATGGACTACAAAAAGAAAACCAGCCAGGTCGCGGACACCGATATCTTGCTCCCGGACAAGCTAAACACCTTCTTCCCCCGCTTTGAGGAAAACACAGTGTCACCGACGCGGCCCGCTACTAAGGACTGTGGGCTCTCCTCCTCCGTAGCCGAAGTAAGACATTTAAATGTGTTAACCCTCGCAAGGCTGCCGGCCCAGGCGGCATCCCCAGCCGCGTCCTCAGAGCATGCTGGAGCTGGCTGGAGTGTTAATTAACGGACATATTCAATCTCTCTCTATCCCAGTCTGCTGTCCCCACATGCTTCAAGATGTCCACCATTGTTCCTGTTCCCAAGAAGGCAAAGATAACTGAACTAAATTACTATTGCCCCATAGCACTCACCTCTGTCATCATTAAGTGCTTTGAGAGACTAGTCAAGGATCATATCACCTCCACACTACCTGACACCCTAGACCCACTCCAATTTGCTTACCGCCCCAATAGATCCACAGACGATGCAATCTCAACCACACTGCACACTGCCCTAACCCATCTGGACAAGAGGAATACCTATGTGAGAATGCTGTTCATCGACTACAGCTCAGCATTCAAAACCATAGTACCCTCCAAGCTCATCATTAAGCTCGAGACCCTGGGTCTCGACCCCGCCCTGTGCAACTGGGTCCTGGACTTCCTGACGGGCCACCCCCAGGTGATGATGGTAGGAAACAACATCTCCACTCCACTGATCCTCAACACTGGGGCCCCACAAGGGTGCATTCTCAGCCCTCTCCTGAACTCCCTGTTCACCCATGACTTTGTGGCCAAGCACGCCTCCAACTCAATCATCAAGTTTGCAGACGACACAACAGTATTAGGCTTGATTGCCAGCAATGACGAAACGGCCTACAGGGAGGAGGTGAGGGCCCTCGGAGTGTGGTGCCAGGAAAATAACATCTCCCTCAACGTCAACAAAACAAAGGAGATTATCGTGGACTTCAGGAAACAGCAGAGAGAGCAGCCCCCTATCCACATCGACGGGACTGCAGTGGAGAAGGTGGAAAGCTTCAAGTTCCTCGTCGTACACATCACTGACTAACTGAATTGGTCCACCCACACAGACAGCGTGGTGAAAAAGGCGCAGCAGCGCCTCTTAAACCTCAGGAGGCTGAAGAAATTTGGCTTGTCACCAAAAACACTCACAAACTTTTACAGATGCACAATCGAGAGCATCCTGTCGGGCTGTATCACCGCCTGGTACGGCAACTGCTCCGGCCACAACTGTAAGGCTCTCCAGGGGGTAGTGAGGCCTGCACAACACATCACCGGAGGCAAAATACCTGCCCTCCAGGACACCTACACCACCCGATGTCACAGGAAGGCTGAAAATACTTATTTTCCACCAATAAATTTGAAATAAATTCATAAAAAATCCTACAATGTGATTTTCTGGATTTTTTCCCCCTCATTTTGTCTGTCATAGTTGAAGTGTACCTATGATGCAAATTACAGGCCTCTCACATATTTTTAAGTGGGAGAACTTGCACAATTGGTGGCTGATTAAATACTTTTTGCCCCACTGTATATAGAAAGGGAAACACTGGTCACTTTAATGTTTACATACTGCTTTACTAATTTCATATGTATATACTGTATTCTACTGTATTTCAGTCAATGCCACTCCAACATTGCTCATCCTAATATTTATATATTTCTTAATTCCATTCTTTTACTTTTAGATTTGTGAGTATTGTTGTGAATTGTTAGATATTACTGCACTGTTGGAGCTAGGAACACAAGCATTTCGCTACACCCGCAATAACATCCGGTAAATATGTTTTTGTGACAAATAAAATGTGATTTGATTTTTGTCAGCCTCAGCAGAATCAGCCTGTATTAGATTGATAATTAATATTCACACAGCAACCAAAACCCATCCAGCACAGAACAGATGCCCCTAAATTAGGAGATAAATCTGCATTGCAAATATCTGTTCTTTATTTAAACTCTCTGACGCCTCTCATTATCAAAGAGAAGCCTTTCAACTTCTCCTTTATAGGACGTTTCTTGAAGCCAGTTTTTTTACTAATCTTTTTTTCGGGATTTACCTGTAAAGGATAAATCATAGCATCATTTATTTGTTGTAACTGATTGTAGTTAGAACGTTAAAACATATTTCAGAAGTAGTTTTTGTCTGAAATCAAAGAAGGCAAAAAGTTGTGATTGTAACTGATAATGAACCTGTAAGTCGATGTCGTTGTTTTTGTTTGTTTGAATTGTTTCCGTGTTCGCTATGCGGGGGGAACGATAAGACAAGCGGAACTACGTGGCTCAGAACTGTTGGAACGGGGACTATTATCGTAGTAACACACCTTTGGAGTGAAGGCAAACCCGCGCTGTGTTAGCTAAGTTTTCATGTCTTCGGGGTTCGTTCTTAAAGGTTGAAGCGTGTATGTTAGGATGGTGACGTTATAATAATTAAGGATGAAGCGCGTATGTTAGGATGATAACGTTATAATAATTAAGGATGAAGCGTGTATGTTAGGATGATAACGTTATAATAATTAAGGATGAAGCGTGTATGTTAGGATGGTGACGTTATAATAATTAAGGATGAAGCGTGTATGTTAGGATGGTGACGTTATAATAATTAAGGATGAAGCGTGAATGTTAGGATGGTGACGTTATAATAATTAAGGAGGAAGCCTGAATTCATGCCAGGAATAATAAATGTGAAGTTTTGTATTTCCTCCCTTCTGTAATAAGCAGCCAATGAGGTATTTTTCCTTTATTCATGTGTTTCATCTGATACTGTTATAGCTCCGGCTAAACTGTTTATGTATGTCAGCACTTCAGAGTTACACCAAGCTAATACGTCACTCGTAAGACAAGAAGGTTGTAAGAGTGTGCTGAACTGTATTTTCATTTACTTTATAGTTCTCACAGAAGGTGATAATTCTGACTAAAACGACAGAATAAAGCCGCCAGATAAAATCAAGGAACGGTTGTGTTCTTGGTTACTGGAGGGAGCTACAGTGATAATGTTAACATTTGGCTTTTGATCTCTCTCTCTCTGTCGCTCTCTGTCTCTGTCTATATTCAATTAAATTCAAGGGCTTTATTGGCATGGGAAACATGTGTTAACATTGCCAAAGCAAGTGAGGTAGATAATATATAAAGTGAAATAAACAATCGAAATTAACAGTAAACATTACACATACAGAAGTTTCAAAACAATAAAGACATTACAAATGTCATATTATATATACAGTGTTTTAACAATGTACAAATGGTTAAAGGACACAAGATAAAATAAATAAGCAATAAATATTGGTTGTATTTACAATGGTGTTTGTTCTTCACTGGTTGCCCTTTTCTCATGGCAACAGGTCACAAATCTTGCTGCTGTGATGGCACACTGTGGAATTTCACCCATTAGATATGGGAGTTTTTCAAAATTGGATTTGTTTTCTAATTCTTTGTGGATCTGTGTAATCTGAGGGAAATAGGGTCATACATTGGGCAGGAGGTTAGGAAGTGCAGCTCAGTTTCCACCTCATTTTGTGGGCAGTGAGCACATAGCCTGTCTTCTCTTGAGAGCCAGGTCTGCCTATGAGACAAGCGTCCTTTCTCAATAGCAAGGCTATGCTCACTGAGTCTGTACATAGTCAAAGCTTTCCTTAATTTTGGGTCAGTCACAGTGGTCAGGTATTCTGCCGCTGTGTACTCTCTGTGTAGGGCCAAATAGCATTCTAGTTTGCTCAGTTTTTTTGTTAATTCTTTCCAATGTGTCAAGTAATTATCTTTTTGTTTTCTCATGATTTGGTTGGGTCTAATTGTGCTGCTGTCCTGGGGCTCTGTAGGGTGTGTTTGTGTTTGTGAACAGAGCCCCAGGACCAGCTTGCTTAGGGGACTCTTTTCCAGGTTCATCTCTCTGTAGGTGATGGCTTTGTTATGGAAGGTTTGGGAATCGCTTCCTTTTAGGTGGTTCTAGAATTTAACGGCTCTTTTCTGGATTTTGATAATTAGTGGGTATCGGCCTAATTCTGCTCTCTCTCTCTGTCTCCCTCTCTGTCTCTACCTCTCTCTCTGTCTCTCGCTCTCTCTGTCTGTCTCTCTCTGTCTCCCTCTGTCACTATCTCAATTCAATTGACTTTATTGACATGGCAAGTTCCTTATTACTTACATTGTCAAAGTATACATATAGAAAAATAGAAAATATATATTTATATATCAATAAATGGTGGGACACACAGCAATAATAGTAGTAGTGGACATGAGATTACCATTAACAACAACTACAACAATATTAATGAGAACAACAATACATTAAAGCAATAGTAGTAGACTATATCAACATGACTGAGCCGACACATGACGTGGTAGTAGACCAGTGTCAACATGACTGAGAAGACACATGACCTGGTAGTAGACCAGTCTCAACTTGACTGAGAAGACACATGACCTGGTAGTAGACCAGTGTCAACATGACTGAGAAGACACATGACCTGGTAGTAGACCAGTGTCAATATGACTGAGAAGACAGATGACCTGGTAGTAGACCAGTGTCAACATGACTGAGAAGACACATGACCTGGTAGTAGATCAGTGTCAACATGACTGAGAAGACACATGACCTGGTAGTGGACCAGTGTCAACATGACTGAGAAGACACATGACGTGGTAGTAGACCAGTCTCAACATGACTGAGAAGACACATGACATGGTAGTAGACCAGTGTCAACATGACTGAGAAGACACATGACCTGGTATGAAAGACAAAACAAAACAAGATGGGAAATATTATTGACATTACTTTGCACTTTTCACTGGCTGTCCCTCAGGTTGTGGCAGGATGACACATATTTGGCTGCCAAAACTGCACATTTTGGCTTTTCACCCAATAAATATTAGATTTTTTCTTCATCTTTTATAGTTTCAAATTCTTTGTATTGAGTTATAATTTTGGGAAAGAAATATTCTCTTAGGTCTGAGTATTTGTCACAGTGTAATAGGAAATGCAGCTCTGTCTCTTCCTCTCCCCTGGAGCAGAGTGAGCACAGCCTGTCCTCTCTGGGCAGCCAGGTTTGTCTGTGACAACCGTTCTCTATAGCCAGACTGTCCTCTCTGGGCAGCCAGGTTTGTCTGTGACAACCGGTCTCTATAGCCAGACTGTCCTCTCTGGGCAGCCAGGTTTGCCTGTGACAACCGGTCTCTATAGCCAGACTGTCCTCTCTGGGCAGCCAGGTTTGTCTGTGACGACCGGTCTCTATAGCCAGACTGTCCTCTCTGGGCAGCCAGGTTTGTCTGTGACGACCGGTCTCTATAGCCAGACTGTGCTCACTGAGTCTGTACCTAGTCAGTGTTTTCCTGAACAGATAATTAGTCTGTCACCATGTACTGTCTGTTTAGAGACAAATAACATTGAAGTTTACTTAGATGTGTTGTGGTGTCTTTCCAATAGGTGATATATTTTTGTTTTTGCCTTGTGATGATTTGGTTGGGCCAGATGTTCTGAGTGCTGTCCTGAGGCTCTATGGGGTTGGTTTGGGTTGGTGAACTGAGCCTCAGAACCAGCTGGCTGAGTGCTGTCCTGAGGCTCTATGGGGTTGGTTTTTGTTGGTGAACTGAGCCTCAGAACCAGCTGGCTGAGTGCTGTCCTGAGGCTCTATGGGGTTGGTTTGGGTTGGTGAACTGAGCCTCAGAACCAGTTGGCTGAGGGGGACTCTTCTCTTGTTTCATCTCTTGACATTTAAGGGCAGTGTGATGAAATGTCTTATAGATGTCTCTCTCTCCCCCCAACAGCGTATCAAGGAGGGCAGTGTGGTGGACAAGGTGAAGGTGATCTCTGTAGGAGACCACATAGAATGCATCAACGGGAAGAACATTGTGGGATCACGTCACTACGAGGTGGCTCGCATGCTGAAGGAGCTGCCGAAAGACCAGAAGTTCACCCTCAAACTGGTGGAGCCCATGAAGGCCTTCGGTGAGTGGACAGCTGGGGACTAGTGTAGGCTTTAACATTTGTAGAGATGAAGGCCTTCTGTGAGTGGACAGCTGGGGACTAGTGTAGGCTTTAACATTTGTAGAGATGAAGGCCTTCGGTGAGTGGACAGCTGGGGACTAGTGTAGGCTTTAACATTTGTAGAGATGAAGGCCTTCGGTGAGTGGACAGCTGGGGACTAGTGTGGGCTTTAACATTTGTAGAGATGAAGGCCTTCGGTGAGTGGACAGCTGGGGACTAGTGTAGGCTTTAACATTTGTAGAGATGAAGGCCTTCGGTGAGTGGACAGCTGGGGACTAGTGTAGGCTTTAACATTTGTAGAGATGAAGGCCTTCGGTGAGTGGACAGCTGGGGACTAGTGTAGGCTTTAACATTTGTAGAGATGAAGGCCTTCTGTGAGTGGACAGCTGGGGACTAGTGTAGGCTTTAACATTTGTAGAGGTGAAGGCCTTCTGTGAGTGGACAGCTGGGGACTAGTGTGGGCTTTAACATTTGTAGAGATGAAGGCCTTCTGTGAGTGGACAGCTGGGGACTAGTGTAGGCTTTAACATTTGTAGAGATGAAGGCCTTCTGTGAGTGGACAGCTGGGGACTAGTGTAGGCTTTAACATTTGTAGAGATGAAGGCCTTCGGTGAGTGGACAGCTGGGGACTAGTGTGGGCTTTAACATTTGTAGAGATGAAGGCCTTCGGTGAGTGGACAGCTGGGGACTAGTGTAGGCTTTAACATTTGTAGAGATGAAGGCCTTCAGTGAGGGCATAGGACAAGGGCAGAGGTCTCCAACTCTGTAGGGGGCTGTAGTGTGTGCAGGCACTAACACAACTCATTGTAGTCCAGATTACCTGAAGTTATCACCTAGAGAGAGAGGTTGATGTGATTCTAGTTCTAGTGATTCTTGATGCTTTGTCACATAATATACCAGCCCAGTTGTAAAAACACATTTGTATGTCAGAGATACATTAGCCACATTTAAAGCATTATCTCTGAAACCGTTCACTTGAAGTGTATTATTGTGCTGAACAGAGATGCTGGAGCCGCGGTCGAAGGGAGCCAAGGAGGCCAGTGACAATAAGATGGGGACAGGGAGAGGGACTCTGAGACTTCGCTCCAGGGGCCCTGCTACCGTAGAGGAAGTGGTGAGTGTATTCATTCATGTCCCCTTACACCCCTCCCAATACCACCCATGCCCCTTGTGATAGGGGGTTCCCGCTGATGTTGGGCTAAGCAGTGGTTTGTACCAAGTGATGTAATCATTTGTATCATTATCATTACTGTACAGTATATTATCTATTACTATACAGTATATTATCTATTACTGTACAGTATATTATCTATTACTGTACAGTGTAGTATCTATTACTATACAGTATATTATCTTTTACTATACAGTATATTATCTATTACTATACAGTATATTATCTATTACTATACAGTATATTATCTATTACTATACAGTATATTATCTATTACTATACAGTATATTATCTATTACTATACAGTATATTATCTATTACTATACAGTATATTATCTATCACTATACAGTATATTATCTATTACTATACAGTATCTATCACTATACAGTGTATTATCTATTACTGTACAGTATATTATCTATTACTATACAGTATATTATCTATTACTATACAGTATATTATCTATTACTATACAGTATATTATCTATTACTATACAGTATATTATCTATTACTGTACAGTATATTATCTATTACTATACAGTATATTATCTATTACTATACAGTATATTATCTATTACTATACAGTATATTATCTATTACTATACAGTATATTATCTATTACTATACAGTATATTATCTATTACTATACAGTATATTATCTATTACTGTACAGTATATTATCTATTACTATACAGTATATTATCTATTACTATACAGTATCTATCACTATACAGTGTAGTATCTATTACTGTACAGTATATTATCTATTACTGTACAGTATATTATCTATCACTATACAGTATATTATCTATTACTATACAGTATATTATCTATTACTGTACAGTATATTATCTATCACTATACAGTATATTATCTATTACTATACAGTATATTATCTATTACTATACAGTATATTATCTATCACTATACAGTATATTATCTATTACTGTACAGTGTATTATCTATCACTATACAGTGTAGTATCTATCACTATACAGTATATTATCTATTACTGTACAGTATATTATCTATTACTATACAGTATATTATCTATTACTATACAGTATATTATCTATTACTATACAGTATATTATCTATTACTATACAGTATATTATCTATTACTGTACAGTGTATTATCTATTACTATACAGTATATTATCTATTACTATACAGTATATTATCTATTACTATACAGTATATTATCTATTACTGTACAGTGTATTATCTATTACTATACAGTATATTATCTATTACTGTACAGTGTATTATCTATCACTATACAGTATATTATCTATTACTATACAGTATATTATCTATTACTATACAGTATATTATCTATTACTGTACAGTATATTATCTATCACTATACAGTGTAGTATCTATCACTATACAGTATATTATCTATTACTGTACAGTGTATTATCTATTACTATACAGTATATTATCTATTACTGTACAGTGTATTATCTATTACTATACAGTATATTATCTATTACTGTACAGTATCTATCACTATACAGTATATTATCTATCACTATACAGTATATTATCTATCACTATACAGTATATTATCTATTACTGTACAGTATATTATCTATCACTATACAGTGTAGTATCTATCACTATACAGTATATTATCTATTACTGTACAGTATATTATCTATTACTATACAGTATATTATCTATTACTGTACAGTATATTATCTATTACTATACAGTATCTATTACTATACAGTATATTATCTATTACTGTACAGTATATTATCTATTACTATACAGTATCTATCACTATACAGTATATTATCTATTACTGTACAGTATATTATCTATTACTATACAGTATCTATCACTATACAGTGTATTATCTATTACTGTACAGTATATTATCTATTACTATACAGTATATTATCTATTACTATACAGTATATTATCTATTACTATACAGTATATTATCTATTACTGTACAGTATATTATCTATTACTGTACAGTATATTATCTATTACTATACAGTATCTATCACTATACAGTGTATTATCTATTACTGTACAGTATATTATCTATTACTATACAGTATATTATCTATTACTGTACAGTATATTATCTATTACTATACAGTATCTATCACTATACAGTATATTATCTATTACTGTACAGTGTATTATCTATTACTATACAGTATATTATCTATTACTGTACAGTGTATTATCTATTACTGTACAGTATATTATCTATCACTATACAGTATATTATCTATTACTGTACAGTATATTATCTATTACTGTACAGTATATTATCTATTACTGTACAGTATATTATCTATCACTATACAGTATATTATCTATTACTGTACAGTATATTATCTATTACTGTACAGTATATTATCTATCACTATACAGTATATTATCTATTACTGTACAGTATATTATCTATTACTATACAGTATATTATCTATTACTGTACAGTATATTATCTATTACTATACAGTATCTATTACTATACAGTGTATTATCTATTACTATACAGTATATTATCTATTACTATACAGTGTAGTATCTATTACTGTACAGTATATTATCTATTACTATACAGTGTATTATCTATTACTATACAGTATATTATCTATTACTATACAGTATATTATCTATTACTATACAGTATATTATCTATTACTGTACAGTATATTATCTATTACTATACAGTATATTATCTATTACTGTACAGTATATTATCTATTACTGTACAGTATATTATCTATTACTATACAGTATATTATCTATTACTGTACAGTATATTATCTATTACTATACAGTGTATTATCTATTACTATACAGTATATTATCTATTACTATACAGTGTATTATCTATTACTATACAGTATATTATCTATTACTATACAGTATATTATCTATTACTATACAGTATATTATCTATTACTATACAGTATATTATCTATTACTATACAGTATATTATCTATTACTGTACAGTATATTATCTATTACTATACAGTATATTATCTATTACTGTACAGTATATTATCTATTACTATACAGTGTATTATCTATTACTATACAGTATATTATCTATTACTATACAGTGTAGTATCTATTACTGTACAGTATATTATCTATTACTATACAGTATATTATCTATCACTATACAGTATATTATCATTACTGTACAGTATATTATCTATTACTATACAGTATATTATCTATTACTGTACAGTATATTATCTATTACTATACAGTATCTATCACTATACAGTATATTATCATTACTGTACAGTATATTATCTATTACTATACAGTATATTATCTATTACTGTACAGTATATTATCTATTACTATACAGTGTATTATCTATTACTATACAGTATATTATCTATTACTATACAGTGTAGTATCTATTACTGTACAGTGTAGTATCTATCACTATACAGTATATTATCTATCACTATACAGTATATTATCTATTACTATACAGTATATTATCTATTACTGTACAGTGTATTATCTATCACTATACAGTGTATTATCTATTACTGTACAGTATCTATCACTATACAGTATATTATCTATTACTGTACAGTGTATTATCTATTACTATACAGTATATTATCTATTACTATAGAGTGTATTATCTATCACTATACAGTGTATTATCTATTACTGTACAGTATATTATCTATTACTATACAGTATATTATCTATTACTGTACAGTATATTATCTATTACTATACAGTATATTATCTATTACTGTACAGTATATTATCTATTACTATACAGTATATTATCTATTACTATACAGTATATTATCTATTACTATACAGTATATTATCTATTACTATACAGTATATTATCTATTACTATACAGTATATTATCTATTACTGTACAGTGTATTATCTATTACTGTACAGTATATTATCTATTACTATACAGTATATTATCTATTACTGTACAGTATATTATCTATTACTATACAGTATATTATCTATTACTATACAGTATATTATCTATCACTATACAGTATATTATCTATTACTGTACAGTGTATTATCTATTACTATACAGTATATTATCTATTACTGTACAGTGTATTATCTATCACTATACAGTGTATTATCTATTACTGTACAGTATCTATCACTATACAGTATATTATCTATTACTATACAGTGTATTATCTATTACTATACAGTATATTATCTATTACTGTACAGTGTATTACCTATCACTATACAGTATATTATCTATTACTGTACAGTATATTATCTATCACTATACAGTATATTATCTATTACTATACAGTATCTATCACTATACAGTATATTATCTATTACTGTACAGTATCTATCACTATACAGTATATTATCTATTACTATACAGTATATTATCTATCACTATACAGTGTATTATCTATTACTATACAGTATATTATCTATTACTGTACAGTATATTATCTATTACTATACAGTGTATTATCTATTACTATACAGTATATTATCTATTACTGTACAGTGTATTATCTATTACTATACAGTATATTATCTATTACTATACAGTGTATTATCTATTACTATACAGTATATTATCTATCACTATACAGTATATTATCTATTACTGTACAGTATCTATCACTATACAGTATATTATCTATTACTATACAGTATATTATCTATTACTGTACAGTATATTATCTATCACTATACAGTGTAGTATCTATTACTATACAGTATATTATCTATTACTATACAGTATATTATCTATTACTATACAGTGTAGTATCTATTACTATACAGTATATTATCTATTACTATACAGTATATTATCTATTACTGTACAGTATATTATCTATTACTATACAGTATATTATCTATCACTATACAGTATATTATCTATTACTGTACAGTGTATTATCTATTACTGTACAGTATATTATCTATCACTATACAGTATATTATCTATTACTATACAGTATATTATCTATTACTATACAGTATATTATCTATTACTATACAGTGTAGTATCTATTACTATACAGTATATTATCTATTACTATACAGTATATTATCTATTACTATACAGTATATTATCTATTACTATACAGTATATTATCTATCACTATACAGTGTAGTATCTATTACTATACAGTATATTATCTATTACTATACAGTATCTATCACTATACAGTGTATTATCTATTACTGTACAGTATATTATCTATTACTATACAGTATATTATCTATTACTGTACAGTATATTATCTATTACTATACAGTATCTATTACTATACAGTATATTATCTATTACTGTACAGTATATTATCTATTACTATACAGTATCTATCACTATACAGTATATTATCTATTACTGTACAGTATATTATCTATTACTATACAGTATCTATCACTATACAGTGTATTATCTATTACTGTACAGTATATTATCTATTACTATACAGTGTAGTATCTATCACTATACAGTATATTATCTATTACTGTACAGTGTATTATCTATTACTATACAGTATATTATCTATTACTGTACAGTGTATTATCTATTACTGTACAGTATATTATCTATTACTATACAGTATATTATCTATTACTATACAGTATATTATCTATCACTATACAGTATATTATCTATTACTGTACAGTATATTATCTATTACTATACAGTATATTATCTATTACTGTACAGTATATTATCTATTACTATACAGTATATTATCTATTACTATACAGTATATTATCTATCACTATACAGTATATTATCTATTACTGTACAGTATATTATCTATTACTATACAGTATATTATCTATTACTGTACAGTATATTATCTATTACTGTACAGTATATTATCTATTACTATACAGTATATTATCTATTACTATACAGTATATTATCTATTACTGTACAGTATATTATCTATTACTATACAGTATATTATCTATTACTATACAGTATATTATCTATCACTATACAGTATAATATCTATTACTATACAGTATCTATCACTATACAGTGTATTATCTATCACTATACAGTATCTATCACTATACAGTGTATTATCTATTACTGTACAGTATATTATCTATTACTATACAGTATATTATCTATTACTGTACAGTATATTATCTATTACTATACAGTATCTATTACTATACAGTATATTATCTATTACTGTACAGTATATTATCTATTACTATACAGTATCTATCACTATACAGTATATTATCTATTACTGTACAGTATATTATCTATTACTATACAGTATCTATCACTATACAGTGTATTATCTATTACTGTACAGTATATTATCTATTACTATACAGTATATTATCTATTACTATACAGTATATTATCTATTACTATACAGTATATTATCTATTACTGTACAGTATATTATCTATTACTGTACAGTATATTATCTATTACTATACAGTATCTATCACTATACAGTGTATTATCTATTACTGTACAGTATATTATCTATTACTATACAGTATATTATCTATTACTGTACAGTATATTATCTATTACTATACAGTATCTATCACTATACAGTATATTATCTATTACTATACAGTATATTATCTATTACTATACAGTATATTATCTATTACTATACAGTATATTATCTATTACTATACAGTGTAGTATCTATTACTATACAGTATATTATCTATTACTATACAGTATATTATCTATTACTATACAGTATATTATCTATTACTATACAGTATATTATCTATCACTATACAGTGTAGTATCTATTACTATACAGTATATTATCTATTACTGTACAGTATATTATCTATTACTATACAGTATATTATCTATTACTATACAGTATCTATCACTATACAGTGTATTATCTATTACTGTACAGTATATTATCTATTACTATACAGTATATTATCTATTACTGTACAGTATATTATCTATTACTATACAGTATCTATTACTATACAGTATATTATCTATCACTATACAGTATATTATCTATTACTGTACAGTATATTATCTATTGCTATACAGTGTATTATCTATTACTATACAGTATCTATCACTATACAGTATATTATCTATTACTGTACAGTATATTATCTATCACTATACAGTATATTATCTATTACTATACAGTATATTATCTATTACTGTACAGTATATTATCTATTACTGTACAGTATATTATCTATTACTGTACAGTGTATTATCTATTACTATACAGTATATTATCTATCACTATACAGTATATTATCTATTACTGTACAGTATCTATCACTATACAGTATATTATCTATTACTGTACAGTGTATTATCTATTACTGTACAGTATATTATCTATTACTATACAGTGTATTATCTATTACTATACAGTATATTATCTATTACTGTACAGTATATTATCTATCACTATACAGTATATTATCTATTACTGTACAGTGTATTATCTATTACTATACAGTATATTATCTATTACTGTACAGTATATTATCTATCACTATACAGTATATTATCTATTACTGTACAGTGTATTATCTATTACTATACAGTATATTATCTATTACTATACAGTATATTATCTATTACTATACAGTATATTATCTATTACTGTACAGTATCTATCACTATACAGTATATTATCTATCACTATACAGTGTATTATCTATCACTATACAGTATATTATCTATTACTATACAGTATATTATCTATTACTATACAGTATATTATCTATTACTATACAGTATATTATCTATTACTATACAGTATATTATCTATCACTATACAGTATATTATCTATTACTGTACAGTATATTATCTATCACTATACAGTATATTATCTATTACTGTACAGTATCTATCACTATACAGTATATTATCTATTACTGTACAGTGTATTATCTATTACTATACAGTATATTATCTATTACTATACAGTGTAGTATCTATTACTGTACAGTGTATTATCTATTACTATACAGTATATTATCTATTACTGTACAGTATCTATCACTATACAGTATATTATCTATTACTGTACAGTATATTATCTATTACTATACAGTATATTATCTATTACTGTACAGTGTATTATCTATTACTATACAGTATATTATCTATTACTATACAGTGTAGTATCTATTACTGTACAGTGTATTATCTATTACTCAGAGAGGAGTGTGGAATATCTTGTGTTTTCCAGCCGACAGAGTTTGAGGAGAGAGCAGTGAAGAAGGTGGATGACCTACTGGAGACTTACATGGGTATCAGAGATACAGAACTGGGTGAGTACACATGCACGCACGCACACACACACACACACACACACGCACGCACGCACGCACAGACACACACACACACACACACACACACACGCACACACACACACAGTTTCAACAGCAACATTTCAACCACTGAGAGAGTTGTATACATTTGTGAAAGCTCCCGAGCTAACTAACCCTCTCCCCCCTCTCCCCTCTCTCCTCTCTCCCCCCCTTTCTCCTCTCTCCTCGCTACTCTCTCCTGTCTCCTCTCCTCTCTCTTCTCTCCCCCCCTTTCTCCTCTCTCCTGTCTCCTCTCCCCCCCTCTCTCCTCTCTCTCCCCCCTTTCTCCTCTCTGCTGTCTCCTCTCCTCTCTCCTCTCTCCCCCCTCTCTCCTCTCTCCTGTCTCCTCTCCTCTCTCCTCTCTCCCCCCCTTTCTCCTCTCTCCTGTCTCATCTCCTCTCTCCTCTCTCTCCTGTCTCCTCTCCTCTCTCCCCTCTCTCCTCTCTCCCCCCCTTTCTCCTCTCTCCTGTCTCCTCTCCTCTCTCCCATCTCCCCCCTCTCTCCTCTCTCCCCTCTCTCTTCTCTCCTCTCCCCCCCTTTCTCCTCTCTCCTGTCTCCTCTCCTCTCTCATCTCTCCTCTCTCCTCTCCTCTCTCCCCTCTCTCCTCTCTCCCCCTTTGTCCTCTCTCCTGTCTCCTCTCCTCTCTCCCCTGTCTCCTATCTCCCCCCTCTCTCCTCTCTCCTGTCTCCTCTCCTCTCTCCTCTCTCCCTTCTCTCCTCTCCCCTACTCCCTAGCGGCGACCATGGTGGAGGTGGGTCGGGACAAGAAGAACCCTGATGAGTTTGCCATGGCTCTGGACGAGGCTCTCGGGGACTTCGCTTTTCCTGATGAGTTTGTGTTCGACGTCTGGGGCGCTATCGGAGACGCCAAACAGGGACACGTTTTAACTTCCCCCTGATTCCCTAGCCTGGTCCCAGATCTGTTTACAGCTGGCAAGACCTCACAAACAGATCTGCGACTAGGGCTTTAGCCTGGTCCCAGATCTGTTTACAGCTGGCAAGACCTCACAAACAGATCTGCGACCAGGCTACCAATCCCCCAGAGTACCACAGCTCCACATCTTCAACCAGCCAACTGGACAAATACCAGCCAGTAGAGAAAGAGGCTAAGGGTGCCTCTGTTTTGTAGGGTTACCAGTGTTGCACCCTAAAAGACAGAATCACTTCAGTCATGTCCCACTCAACCTAGTTTTCTGCTTGTGTCCCAAATGGCCCCCTCATATTCCCTTTATAGTGTACTACTCATAGGGCCCTGGCCAAACGTAGTGCACTATATAGGAAATAGTGTGCTATTTGGGATATACATTCTATGTCCTTTTTCCACAGGTTACAAAAGGGTTCTGATGTCTGAATCACCACTACAGCACTTGTCTTTACTGACTGTGGTGAACCGACATGGTGATCACATACAGTAGACTACTGTATATCAGGGCTTTAATGACTGTGGTGAACCGACATGGTGATCACATACAGTAGACTACTGTATATCAGGGCTTTAATGACTGTGGTGAACCGACATGGTGATCACATACAGTAGACTACTGTATATCAGGGCTTTAATGACTGTGGTGAACCAACACTGAGGATCACATACAGTAGACTACTGTATATCAGGGCTTTAATGACTGTGGTGAACCGACATGGTGATCACATACAGTAGACTACTGTATATCAGGGCTTTAATGACTGTGGTGAACCGACATGGTGATCACATACAGTAGACTACTGTATATCAGGGCTTTAATGACTGTGGTGAACCGACATGGTGATCACATACAGTAGACTACTGTATATCAGGGCTTTAATGACTGTGGTGAACCGACATGGTGATCACATACAGTAGACTACTGTATATCAGGGCTTTAATGACTGTGGTGAACCGACACTGAGGATCACATACAGTAGACTACTGTATATCAGGGCTTTAATGACTGTGGTGAACCGACACTGAGGATCACATACAGTAGACTACTGTATATCAGGGCTTTACTGACTGTGGTGAACCGACACTGAGGATCACATACAGTAGACTACTGTATATCAGGGCTTTACTGACTGTGGTGAACCGACATGGTGATCACATACAGTAGACTACTGTATATCAGGGCTTTAATGACTGTGGTGAACCGACATGGTGATCACATACAGTAGACTACTGTATATCAGGGCTTTAATGACTGTGGTGAACCGACATGGTGATCACATACAGTAGACTACTGTATATCAGGGCTTTAATGACTGTGGTGAACCGACATGGTGATCACATACAGTAGACTACTGTATATCAGGGCTTTAATGACTGTGGTGAACCGACATGGTGATCACATACAGTAGACTACTGTATATCAGGGCTTTAATGACTGTGGTGAACCGACACTGAGGATCACATACAGTAGACTACTGTATATCAGGGCTTTAATGACTGTGGTGAACCGACACTGAGGATCACATACAGTAGACTACTGTATATCAGGGCTTTACTGACTGTGGTGAACCGACACTGAGGATCACATACAGTAGACTACTGTATATCAGGGCTTTACTGACTGTGGTGAACCGACATGGTGATCACATACAGTAGACTACTGTATATCAGGGCTTTAATGACTGTGGTGAACCGACATGGTGATCACATACAGTAGACTACTGTATATCAGGGCTTTAATGACTGTGGTGAACCGACACTGAGGATCACATACAGTAGACTACTGTATATCAGGGCTTTACTGACTGTGGTGAACCGACACTGAGGATCACATACAGTAGACTACTGTTTCTCAGGGCTTTTTAGAATAGTTCTTACAATGTTGCTGTGGAGTCTGAACAGCAGCGATGTAATTATAGTGATGTATTATATTTCGATACTTCTGTTAAAGACCCCCCACTGTCCTCTACTCCATCGATAATGCTGTTAAAGACCCCCCACCCTCCTCTACTCCATCGATAATGCTGTTAAAGACCCCCCACCCTCCTCTACTCCATCGATAATGCTGTTAAAGACCCCCCCACCGTCCTCTACTCCATCAATAATGCTGTTATAGACCCCCCCACCCCCACCCTCCTCTACTCCATCTCTTTTGGAATTTGGAATTGTCTTTTGGAATTCAGATTTCTCTTTTGGAATTTGGAATTGTCTTTTGGAATTCAGATTTCTCTTTTGGAATTCAGATTTCTCTTTTGGAATTTGGAATTCTCTTTTGGAATTTAGAATTCTCTTTTGGAATTCGGAATTCTCTTTTGGAATTCAGAATTCTCTTTTGGAATTCAGATTTCTCTTTTGGAATTCAGATTTCTCTTTTGGAATTTGGAATTCTCTTTTGGAATTTAGAATTCTCTTTTGGAATTCGGAATTCTCTTTTGGAATTCGGAATTCTCTTTTGGAATTCAGAATTCTCTTTTGGAATTCAGAATTCTCTTTTGGAATTCAGAATTGTCTTTTGGAATTCAGATTTCTCTTTTGGAATTCAGAATTCTCTTTTGTAATTTGGAATTGTCTTTTGGAATTCAGAATTCTCTTTTGGAATTTGGAATTGTCTTTTGGAATTCGGCAGCCATCTTGAAAGGCTATCGAGGTGTCACTGTTGTGGTCAATCGCAATTAAAAATGTCTTACACTGTTGAAAGAAACTACTGTAGATTGAAATGAAATCAACACACTGAATTTGAATAGTAATTCTTAGTGTAGTATTTGTATTGAGTTGTTTTCTATTGAACATTTCAGCTTCATAGTGTTTTCTGACAATACATAAAGGGATCAATCACTGTTATGTTTGTTAGATTCAAATAAAAAATACTAGTTCACAGCTGAGTGTTGTATTATTATTCATTCACTTCAAAGGAATCCATGTGTATATATTCTGTATACTCCATTCAACAAACACTATTATCCAGTGACTTTTAGTCATCTGTGCATACATGTTACGTATGAGTGGTCACGGGAATCGAACCCACTACCACTAGAAGCACCCTGCTATACCAACTGAGCTACAGAGGCCCGCAGGAGATCGAACTGGATGGACCACGACGTGTTATAGTCTTTGAATAGTCAGTCAGTGGTCCTGCACTACGCATGACTAATTCAGCGTTCACGTGCTCGTCGGGAACGAGGAAACTGACATTTCCGACGTGCTTCGTTGAACCAGTCAACAACTTGATCGATTTCCAAGGGAAATCACATACAGCTGTTTTGTGTTGAGCAGTTAAGAAATAAAATGGTTCTCCTATATGCTTAATTTAGTTATTTTATGCAACTTTAGTTTGGCTATATGTTTAGATGTTTAATACATTATAAGGCCGCATGATGCTACGAATGATGATATGAGAAAAAAAAAGTCGCATGAAGGGCACGAGCTCTGCTCTGCTGATTGCGCAGGTTGCACACTCTTTGTCCAGTTTGAAAAGCACATGATAATATTCTCAACCATCAGACTATGCTTCATGTTTATCAGTTGTATAAACATATAGCCTACGAGTGGAATTATTTTTTAATTTTAGAATGGCCCGTAAAAAAAACGGCATCCATATTCTGCACTGGAATAGCGAATGGAGGTGACATGCAAATCTAATCAAATGTATTTATATAGCCCTTCGTACATCAGCTGATATCTCAAAGTGCTGTACAGAAACCCAGCCTAAAACCCCAAACAGCAAGCAATGCAGGTGTAGAAGCACGGTGGCTAGGAAAAAACTCCCTAGAAAGGCCAGAACCTAGGAAGAAACCTAGAGAGGAACCAGGCTATGTGGGATGGCCAGTCCTCTTCTGGCTGTGCCGGGTGGAGATTATAACAGAACATGGCCAAGATGTTCAAATGTTCATAGATGACCAGCAGGGTCCAATAATAATAATCACAGTAGTTGTGCGTCTTTAATATGCTAGCATAGTCAGCGAGACCATAAGGCTAGGGGAAGCTTTTCCTAAAGTAAATTGCCAAAATTATATAGCTTAATTAGCCTACTCCTGTCTACAGAAATACAATAATTTAGAAAAGGCTACTAAAGCATGATTTGGCCAGATATTCATTCGAGTCTTTAAAAAAATGGTGGATTGTTTTAAATCTTATTGCCTACAGTCAAAAGGAAAGGCAGCGCGTAATTTGGGCAGATTATTGTCAAATTGCGACTCTCTGTGAAAAGTAGAGAGGCCAAACCAGGCATATTGAAATATTTCAAAATACAATCGCAGGAAAACATAGTTTGGAAAGCGAATAGTTATTGCTGTAAAGAGAAGACAATGAAAATACTAATCTCTCTTTTAGTTATAAAAATTCTATGTTTTTCTATGATTTTCCATTTCTATGTTTGGACTGATATGGTTCTCAATCAGAGGCAGCTGTTTATCGTTGTCCCCGATTGAGAACCATATTTAGGTAGCCTGGGTTTCAATGTTGGTTTGTGGGTGTTTGTCGGTAGAATAGTCAGTTTTACGAGGATATGTTTGGCAGCATGCGTGAAGGAGGCTTTGTAGCGAAATGGGAATCCGATTCTAGATTTAATTTTGGATTGGAGATGCTTAATGTGAGTCTGGAAGGAGAGTTTACAGTCTAGCTAGACCTCGAGGTACTTGTAGATGTCCACATATTCTAAGTCAGAACCGTCCAGAGTAGTGATGCTGGACGGGTGGGCAGGTGCGGGCAGCGATCGGTTGAAAAGCATGCATTTAGTTTTACTAGCATTTAAGAGCAGTTAGAGGCCACGGAATGAGAGTTGTATGGCATTGAAGCTCATTTGGAGGGTTGTTAACACAGTGTCCAAAGAAGGGCCAGAAGTATACAGAGTGGTGTTGTCTGCTTAGAGGTGGATCAAAGAATCACCGGCAGCAAGAGCGACATCATTGATGTATACAGAGAAGAGAGTCGGTCCAAGAATTGAACCCTGTGGCACCCCCATAGAGATTGCCAGAGGTCCGGACAACAGACCCTCTGATTTGACACACTGAACTCTATCAGAGAAGTAGTTGGTAAACCAGGCGAGGCAATCATTTGAGAAACCAAGGCTGTTGAGTCTGCCGATAAGAATACGGTGATTGACAGAGTCGAAAGCCATGGCCAGGTCGATGAATACGACTGCACAGTACTGTCTTTTATCGATGGTGTTTCGTTCTTCTTCTTCACCTCTTCCTTTACTGGCCGGTGCATGGTGTTTCGTTCTTCTTCTTCACCTCTTCCTTTACTGACCGGTGCATGGTGTTTCGTTCTTCTTCACCTCTTCCTTTACTGACCGGTGCATGGTGTTTCGTTCTTCTTCACCTCTTCCTTTACTGACCGGTGCATGGTGTTTCGTTCTTCTTCACCTCTTCCTTTACTGACCGGTGCATGGTGTTTCGTTCTTCTTCACCTCTTCCTTTACTGACCGGTGCATGGTGTTTCGTTCTTCTTCACCTCTTCCTTTACTGACCGGTGCATGGTGTTTCGTTCTTCTTCTTCACCTCTTCCTTTACTGACCGGTGCATGGTGTTTCGTTCTTCTTCTTCACCTCTTCCTTTACTGACCGGTGCATGGTGTTTCGTTCTTCTTCTTATATTGGTGATCGCACAATTTCATCTGAATCCCGCCACCTACTGTGCAGGATGTAAACAGGATTCCCAAAAATGCAACAAGATACCCCCCCAAAAAACTACCATAAAATAAATAAACTAAACAACTTTTCTGTAAAAAAAACAAAAGCAGCTGATCCATACACAACAGCTGATCCCTACAACTGATCCATACACAACAACTGATCCCTACAACTGATCCCTACACAACAACTGATCCCTACACAACAGCTGATTCCTACTACTGATCCATACACAACAGCTGATCCCTACAACTGATCCATACACAACAACTGATCCCTACAACTGATCCCTACACAACAACTGATCCCTACACAACAGCTGATTCCTACTACTGATCCATACACAACAGCTGATCCCTACAACTGATCCATACACAACAACTGATCCCTACAACTGATCCCTACACAACAACTGATCCCTACACAACAGCTGATCCCTACAACTGATCCCTACACAACAGCTGATTCCTACTACTGATCCATACACAACAGCTGATCCCTACAACTGATCCATACACAACAGCTGATCCCTACAACTGATCCATACACAACAACTGATCCCTACAACTGATCCCTACACAACAACTGATCCCTACACAACAGCTGATCCCTACAACTGATCCCTACAACTGATCCCTACAACTGATCCCTACACAACAACTGAGCCATACACAACAGCTGATCCCTACACAACAACTGATCCCTACAACTGATCCCTACACAACAACTGATCCCTACACAACAGTTGATCCCTACACTACAACTGATCCCTACACAACAACTGATCCCTACAACTGATCCCTACACAACAACTGATCCCTACACAACAGCTGATCCCTACACAACAACTGATCCCTACAGCTGATCCCTGCACAACAGCTGATTCCTACACAACAGCTGATCCCTACAACTGATCCCTACACAACAGCTGATCCCTACATAACAGCTGATCCCTACACAACAGCTGATCCCTACACAACAGCTGATCCCTACACAACAGCTGATTCCTACACAACAGCTGATCCCTACAACTGATCCCTACACAACAGCTGATCCCTACACAACAGCTGATCCCTACAACTGATCCCTACACAACAGCTGATCCCTACAACTGATCCCTACATAACAGCTGATTCCTACACAACAGCTGATCCCTACACAACAACTGATCCCTACACAACAACCGATCCCTACACAACAGCTGATCCCTACACAACAACTGATCCATACAGCTGATACCTACACAACAACTGATCCATACACAACAACTGATCCCTACACAACAGCTGATTCCTACACAACAACTGATCCCTACACAACAGCTGATCCCTATACAACAACTGATGCCTACACAACAGCTAATCCCTACAACTGATCCATACACAACAGCTGATCCCTACACAACAACTGATCCCTACACAACAGCTGATTCATACAACTGATCCATACACAACAGCTGATCCCTACAACTGATCCATACACAACAGCTGATCCCTACAACTGATCCATACACAACAGCTAATTCCTACAACTGATCCATACACAACAGCTGATCCCTACACAACAACTGATCCATACAGCTGATCCCTACACAACAACTGATCCCTACAACTGATCCATACACAACAACTGATCCCTACACAACAGCTGATCCCTACACAACAACTGATCCCTACACAACAACTGATCCATACAGCTGATCCCTACACAACAACTGATCCCTACAACTGATCCATACACAACAACTGATCCCTACACAACAGCTGATCCCTACACAACAACTGATCCATACAGCTGATCCCTACACAACAACTGATCCCTACAACTGATCCATACACAACAACTGATCCCTACACAACAGCTGATCCCTACACAACAACTGATCCATACAGCTGATCCCTACACAACAGCTGTTCCCTACATAACAGCTGATTCCTACACAACAGCTGATCCCTACACAACAGCTGATCCCTACACAACAGCTGATCCCTACAACTGATCCATACACAACAGCTGATCCCTACAACTGATCCCTACACAACAGCTGATCCCTACACAACAGCTGATCCCTACACAAGTCAAGGGGAACCAGGGAGGGTGGGTCTTCCTTTAGACCCACAAACTTTCCTGCCGCAGCCAAAATAACGTTACGTTTCTTAGACTTCTTTGAGACTTGTGCGTACAGTTTATAACTGTGACAAAGAACGTATTCAACCTGAACAGCAATTATCCTTTTGGCTGAAAATCTCCACACTAAGAAATATTGGCACCTTGGCGGTGAGAAAACACATTTCCAATCCGCCAATCGTCGCCATTCAGCAACCGCGAGTTTCCTCCTGCGTCCCAGTTCCGCTGTGGACCTGTCTGGACCTGTGCTGCACCGGGTGACTGATCAACCCAACAGGCTACCCACGCTGTCTTTACACGGGTAAATGATTCAACTGTGGCCTGTAAGACAAAGATAACAGCCCTGAAATAATACACGTTTCTCTCGGGTTTACTTTGAGCATCACATTTGTCTTGTTATCATGTCTGGCTTGCTGGCTATGTTACCCAGCTAGTTAGTTTAGCTATGGTTTCTTCAGTAACGTTAACCTTTATCTAACTGGTTAAATAGTCACCTCGCCAATCATCTCTGAACCTTTTTTTTTTTTTTAGAAATGCATGAAATAAAAATATAAATATATGTAAAATATAAAATAAAATGAACATGATAAATGACAGATAGATAGGTAGCTGCAGATTTTATGTCATGTACTGTCATGTTGTCTTGTCTCTGTCCTTTCCCTTCACCCTGTCTCCCTCTGCTGGTCGTGTTAGGTTACCTTTTCTCCCCCGCTTTCCCCCAGCTGTCCCTTGTCTCCTCTAACTACCCATTCACCCCGTTCCCCACCTGTTCCCTTTTTTCCCTCTGATTAGGTCCCAATATCTCTCTCTGTTTCTGCTCCTGTCCTTGTCGGATTCTTGTTTGTTTGTGTCATTCATGCCTGAACCAGACTGTCGTCATGTTTGCTGTAACCTTGTCCTGTCCTGTCGGAATCTGCCGGTCCATCTGAGCCTACCTATGTTTGGTAATTAAAGAAGCTCTGTTTAAGTTGATTCGCTTTTGGGTCCTCATTCACGCACCGTAACATTTTATGTCTAGCTGAGTGTTAATGTTTTAACTAGGTGTTTATCTAGCTAGCTTGCTCGTTACTAACAATGTTATCTAGTTAACTAAATATCTCCATAGATATATATAGCCAGCTCAACCGTCAGTTTACTCAACAGCTTCCTTAATTTGTAACGAGGTCAATTCAACATTTCCACAGTGGTTAATCTGTAGTAAGAGAATAGATTCAGTGACTGAAACAGGTTACATTCATTCTGTAATGAGTATAGGCATACGTTTCCCGTTCGTCATTTGTTGTAAATGAATTCATGGAAATATTGTCTGTCTCTCCCTTTTTCAGATAAAGCCATGAACCAAGAGAAACTCGCCAAACTTCAGGCTCAGGTCCGGATAGGTGGAAAGGTAACTAACGACCATCTGTACATTTTGAATGGACATTTTATTATGACACAACTGTGAGGACACGTCTTCACTTTTCCATATCTGGTAATCAAATCAAATTGTATGTCACATGTGCCGGTGTAGACCTTACAGGGAAATGTTTACTTACAAGCCCTGAACCAACAATGCAGTTCAAGAAATAGAGTTAAGAAAATATTTACTAAATAAACTATAAGTATTTTTTTTTTAAAGTAACAAGATAATTACATAACAATAACAAGACTATATACAGGGGGTACCGGTACTGAGTTAATGTACAGGTTAGTCGAGGTAATTTGTAAAGTGACTATGCATAGATAATAAACAGCGAGTAGCAGCAGTGTAAAAACAAAGGGGGGGAGGGGTGTATCAATGTAAAAAGTCCGGGTGGACATTTGATTAATTGTTCTGCAGTCTTATGGCTTGGGGGGTAGAAGCTGTTATGGAGCTTTCTGGTCCAAGACTTGGTGCTCTGGTACCGCTTGCCGTGCGATAGCAGAGAGAACAGTCTGACTTGGGTGACTGGAGTCTTTGACAATGTTTTGGGGTTTCCTCTGACAGTGCCTAGTATAGAGGTCAATGTAATGGCCAGGGTTGGAGGTTACCAAACCAACTGCTCCCTAACTGCCTAGTATATAGGTCAATGTAATGGCCAGGGTTGAGTTACACAGTTGTAACTGCCTAGTTGAAGGGAGTTAGATGCGATAAAGCAGCTGCCAGTCCTGTTTCCCTGAGTTCAGCATTCCTATTATGGACAAATGCTTTGGCCCATTCAGCCTGGGGCCCAGGGTTTTGTCTCCTACTGTTTAGTAGGGTGCATCCTCCTGTGCTGTCTCCCCTCCACAGATAGATGGCGCTGTTGACACTCAGGATATCACTAACTGGTTATTATTTCAATTGGAACCTTTATTTAAGTAGGCAAGTCAGTTTAAGAACAAATTCTTATTTACAATGACGGCCTACACCGGCCAAACCCGGACGACACTGGGGCCAATTGTGCGCCGCCCTATGGGTCTCCAAATCACGGCCGGTTGTGATACAGCCTGGATCAAGGGGTTCTTCGAAATTGCTTATAAGTTTATGACGGTTGTAAGTTAGTAAGTAAGTCACTAAGGACGTAAAACCACACAAAGTTGAAAAGGTTTGGTATGGGCCCCCATATCCACAAGGCCCAGTAGATCACTGGGGCCCAGCTCCCTGCCATCCAGGACCTCTATCAGGGGGTGTGAAAGGAAGGGCCAGAGAACTGTTAGTCTCCAGCCACCCAAGACGTAAGACTGTCCGCTCTGCTTCTGCACGGCAAGCGGTACCGGAGCCTCCAGTCGGACACCAACAGGCTCCTGAACAGCTTCTATCCCCAAGACGTAAGACTGTCCGCTCTGCTTCTGCACGGCAAGCGGTACAGGAGCATCAAGTCTGACACCAACAGGCTCCTGAACAGCTTCTATCCCTAAGACATAAGACTACTAAATAGCTAACAGAATGGCTAATTGGACTGAGTTGACCCTTTTGATATTTTTGTTCACTGCCTGTACACACTGACACTCCAACAGACACATAACATGCAAACACATTTATACAGACTCCACACACACACACACACACGCTTGGATACAATCATCCTATACACTGCTGCTACTCTGTTTATCTTATATCCTGTTGCCTAGTCCCCTTCCCCCTATACATATCTACCTCCATCACTCCAGTATCCCCTTCCCCCTATACATATCTACCTCCATCACTCCAGTATCTCTGTCCCCTTACCCCTATACATATCTACCTCCATCACTCCAGTATCCCTGTCCCCTTCCCCCTATACATATCTACCTCCATCACTCCAGTATCCCTGTCCCCTTCCCCCTATACATATCTACCTCCATCACTCCAGTATCCCTGTCCCCTTCCCCCTATACATATCTACCTCCATCACTCCAGTATCCCTGTCCCCTTCCCCCTATACATATCTACCTCCATCACTCCAGTATCCCCTTCCCCTTATAAATATCTACCTCCATCACTCCAGTATCTCTGTCCCCTTACCCCTATACATATCTACCTCCATCACTCCAGTATCCCTGTCCCCTTCCCCCTATACATATCTACCTCCATCACTCCCCTATACAGACACACACACTGTCCCCTATATAGACACACACACTGTCCCCCATACAGACACACACTGTCCCCTATACAGACACACACACTGTCCCCTATATAGACACACACACTGTCCCCTATACATATTCACACTGTCCCCTATACAGACACACACACTGTCCCCTATATAGACACACACTGTCCCCTATATAGACACACACTGTCCCCTATATAGACACACACACTGTCCCCTATATAGACACACACACTGTCCCCTATATAGACACACACTGTCCCCTATATAGACACACACTGTCCCCTATATGGACACACACACTGTCCCCTATACAGACACACACTGTCCCCTATACAGACACACACACTGTCCCCTATATAGACACACACACTGTCCCCTATATAGACACACACACTGTCCCCTATATAGACACACACTGTCCTCTTTAAAAATGTATATTTTTTTACCAATTTCTTCTCAAATTGCAGTACTTGACGACAAATCGATGTCAATCACAAACCAGAAGATATTGAAGAGGAGGAGGACGACGTTCCAGGTATTGTTTCACACCTCACACATCGTTGTTAAATGGCAGCATCATGTGACCTTTGACCTTTTACTGTGGTGTAAATGATCACGTGGAGGTGCAGTATGTTGGTCTCCCTCCCTGGTGTGATATTGTGCTAGTACGCCATGGTGTTTAGGATTATCTCCATGTGATCTTGGAACACTTTTCAGTCATTTTAAATATGTTCATTGCTAATCTGAGAACAGGTGATTTGCTTGGGTTTCACTTTGAAATCTGGTTTAGCAGAATAATCGTCCTGGCCACGGCCAGCCTAGTTTCTCATAGCATATTGAATTAAATAATTAGCATTTGCTTCATATGAGACTCGTCTGGAATTAACTCCCATCTCTCCTCTCCTCTCCTCTCCTCTCCTCTCCTCTCCTCTCCTCTCTCCTCTCCTCTCCTCTCTCCTCTCCTCTCTCCTCTCCTCTCCTCTCCTCTCCTCTCCTCTCCTCTCTCCTCTCCTCTCCTCTCCTCTCCTCTCCTCTCCTCTCCTCTCCTCTCCTCTCCTCTCCTCTCCTCTCCTCTCCTCTCCTCTCCTCTCTCCTCTCCTCTCTCCTCTCCTCTCTCCTCTCCTCTCCTCTTCTCTCCTCTCCTCTCCTCTCCTCCTCTTCTCCTCTTCTCCTCCCCTCTCCTCTCCTCTCCTCTCCTCTCCTCCTCTCTCCTCTCCTCTCCTCTCTCATCTCCTCTCCTCTCCTCCTCTTCTCCTCTTCTCCTCTCCTCTCCTCTCCTCTCCTCTTCTCCTCTCTTCTCCTCCTCTCCTCTCCTCTCCTCTCCTCTCCTCTCCTCTCCTCTCCTCTCCTCTCCTCTCCTCTCCTCTCCACAGATCTTGTAGAAAACTTTGATGAGGCGTCAAAGAATGAAGCAGACTCTCCTCTCCTCTCTCCTCTCCTCTCTCCTCTCTCCTCTCTCCTCTCCTCTCCTCTCCTCTCCTCTCCTCTCCTCTCCTCTCTCCTCTCTCCTCTCTCCTCTCCTCTCCTCTCCTCTCCTCTCCTCTCCTCTCCTCTCCTCTCCACAGATCTTGTAGAAAACTTTGATGAGGCGTCAAAGAATGAAGCAGACTAACCAGTCTAACTAACCAGTCCAACTCCAGCCACCTTCTACCCTCCACTTAGTACCAACTACCCAGTACCAACTACCCAGTACCAACTACCCAGTACCAACTACCCAGTACCAACTACCCAGTACCAACTACCCAGTACCAACTACCCAGTACCAACTACCCAGTACCAACTACCCAGTACCAACTACCCAGTACCAATTACCCAGTACCAACTACCCAGTACCAACTACCCAGTACCAATTACCCAGTACCAACTACCCAGTACCAACTACCCAGTACCAATTACCCAGTACCAACTACCCAGTACCAACTACCCAGTACCAACTACCCAGTACCAACTACCCAGTACCAATTACCCAGTACCAACTACCCAGTACCAACTACCCAGTACCAACTCAGGACCCAGTACCAACTACCCAGTACCAATTACCCAGTACCAACTACCCAGTACCAACTACCCAGCCCCATCTACCCAGTACCAATTACCCAGTACCAACTACCCAGTACCAATTACCCAGTACCAACTACCCAGTACAAACTACCCAGTACAAACTACCCAGTACAAACTACCCAGTACCAACTACCCAGTACCAACTACCCAGTACCAACTCAGGACCCCACCTACTACCCAGTACCAATTACCCAGTACCAACTACCCAGTACCAACTACCCAGTACCAACTACCTAGTACCAACTACCAAGTAGCAACTCAGGACCCCACCTACTACCTAGTACCAACTACCCAGTACCAACTCAGTATCCCACCTACTACCCAGTACCAAATCAGTACCACACCTACTACCCAATACCAACTCAGTACCCCACCTGTTATCCAGTACCCCACCTACTATCCAGTACCAACTCAGTACCCCACCTACTATCCAGTACCAACTACCCAGTACCAACTCAGTATCCCACCTACTATCCAGTACCAACTCAGTACCCCACCTACTATCCAGTACCAACTCAGTACCCCACCAACTACCCAGTACCAACTACCCAGTACCAACTCAGTACCCCACCTACTATCCAGTACCAACTACCCAGTACCAACTCAGTATCCCACCTACTATCCAGTACCAACTCAGTACCACACCTACTACCCAGTACCAACTCAGTACCCCACCTGTTATCCAGTACCAACTCAGTACCCCACCTACTATCCAGTACCAACTCAGTACCCCACCAACTACCCAGTACCAACTACCCAGTACCAACTCAGTACCCCACCTACTATCCAGTACCAACTCAGTACCCCACCTACTATCCAGTACCAACTCAGTACCCCACCTACTATCCAGTACCAACTCAGTACCCCACCTACTATCCAGTACCCCACCTACTATCCAGTACCAACTCAGTACCCCACCTACTATCCAGTACCAACTCAGTACACCACCTACTACCCAGTGCCCAAACCCTCTATCATGTGGGCTCAAACAGGGGCCTGTTCAGGAAGACGTAATGTTACAGAACTTTCAGCTAAAATAAATGAAACGTATAGAACAGATATGTCTTGTCAAATGCAATAGGGAATCATGTCTGCTCTATCCATTCTATTGATATCTGTGACGTTCAGAACGTTTCACATTTAACTGAATACACCCCGGACCTCTCTGTTACGGTGAAACTGTTGTTAAAGAAACGACCGTCATCGTCTGGTATTTTTAACCTCAGAGAAACCGACCTGGGCTCTGTCCCAAATGCCTCCCTATTCATAGTTCGCTACTTTTAACGAGAGCCCCGTGTAGGGAATTAGGGGAGGCCATTTTGGACAGAGGCCCAGTGTACCAACGCCATAGCAACAGTACGTGTATTTTAACAGGCTGTCACATGGTACTCTTTGCCTCTTGTACTATTACAGTGAATAAATAAGAGTCTCATTTCGAACGCACCTTTACAATCAGCAACAGTTGGCAGTCGAACATCCCAGAAGGTTTAAATGGCCCTTACTATAGCATGACGAACACATTCCAACCCAGCCGTGTCAGACATCATTAGACTTATTGAATTGTTTTTTCTTCCTGTGTATTAAAAACAAAATATGTGATCCATTTTAATATTTTGGATGCTGTGTTTTTATTGGCTGTATCATGTTCAATCCAACATTGTTTTATTAACTGTATTAACTGTGTTATGGATATTAGCTGTGTTATGGATATTAGCTGTGTTATGGATATTAGCTGTGTTATGGATATTAGCTGTGTTATGGATATTAGCTGTGTTAGGGATATTAGCTGTGTTAGGGATATTAGCTGTATTAGGGATATTAACTGTGTTAGGGATATTAGCTGTGTTAGGGATATTAGCTGTGTTAGGGATATTAGCTGTATTAGGGATAACAACATTGTGGTTTTATTAACTGTATTAGGGGTATTAGCTGTGTTAGGGATATTAGCTGTGTTAGGGATATTAGCTGTGTTAGGGATATTAGCTGTATTAGGGATATTAGCTGTATTAGGGATATTAGCTGTATTAGGGATATTAGCTGTGTTAGGGATATTAGCTGTATTAGGGATAACAACATTGTGGTTTATTAGCTGTATTAGGGATATTAGCTGTATTAGGGATATTAGCTGTATTCGGGATATTAGCTGTGTTAGGGATATTAGCTGTATTAGGGATATTAGCTGTATTAGGGATAACAACATTGTGGTTTTATTAGCTGTGTTAGGGATATTAGCTGTATTAGGGATAACAACATTGGTTTTATTAGCTGTATTAGGGATAGCAACATTGTGGTTTTATTAGCTGTGTTAGGGATATTAGCTGTATTAGGGATATTAGCTGTATTAGGGATATTAGCTGTATTAGTGATATAAGCTGTATTAGGGATAACAACATTGGTTTTATTAGCTGTATTAGGGATAACAACATTGTGGTTTTATTAGCTGTGTTAGGGATATTAGCTGTGTTAGGGATATTAGCTGTATTAGGGATAACAACATTGTGGTTTATTAGCTGTATTAGGGATATTAGCTGTATTAGGGATAACAACATTGTGGCTTTATTAGCTGTGTTAGGGATATTAGCTGTGTTAGGGATATTAGCTTTATTAGGGATATTAGCTCTATTAGGGATATTAGCTGTGTTAGGGATATTAGCTGTGTTAGGGATATTAGCTGTATTAGGGATAGCAACATTGTGGTTTTATTAGCTGTGTTAGGGATATTAGCTGTATTAGGGATAACAACATTGTGGCTTTATTAGCTGTGTTAGGGATATTAGCTGTGTTAGGGATATTAGCTGTGTTATGGATATTAGCTGTATTAGGGATATTAGCTGTGTTAGGGATATTAGCTGTATTAAGGATATTAGATGTATTAGGGATATTAGCTGTATTAGTGATAACAACAGTGTGGTTTTATTAGCTGTATGAGGGATATTAGCTGTATTAGGGATATTAGCTGTATTAGGGATAGCAACATTGAATAGTTGAGATACAATGTGTGTGTCTGAACTGGCACCCTATATGGGGCTCTGGTGCATAGAGTAATGGTGTGTAGGAAATAGCTGCCATTTGGGAGGAATCCTGTGCATAGTGTAATGGTGTGTAGGAACTGGCTGCCATTTGGGAGGAAGCCTGTGCATAGTGTAATGGTGTGTAGGAAATAGCTGCCATTTTGGGAGGAATCCTGTGCATAGTGTAATGGTGTGTAGGAAATAGCTGCCATTTGGGAGGAAGCCTGTGCATAGTGTAATGGTGTGCAGGAAATAGCTGCCATTTTGGGAGGAAGCCTGTGTATAGTGTAATGGTGTGTAGGAAATAGCTGCCATTTTGGGAGGAATCCTGTGCATAGTGTAATGGTGTGTAGGAAATAGCTGCCATTTGGGAGGAAGCCTGTGCATAGTGTAATGGTGTGTAGGAAATAGCTGCCATGTGGTTGGAAGCCTGTGCATAGTGTAATGGTGTGTAGGAAATAGCTGCCATTTTGGGAGGAATCCTGTGCATAGTGTAATGGTGTGTAGGAAATAGCTGCCATTTTGGGAGGAATCCTGTGCATAGTGTAATGGTGTGTAGGAAATAGCTGCCATTTTGGGAGGAATCCTGTGCATAGTGTAATGGTGTGTAGGAAATAGCTGCCATTTTGGGAGGAATCCTGTGCATAGTGTAATGGTGTGTAGGAAATAGCTGCCATTTTGGGAGGAATCCTGTGCATAGTGTAATGGTGTGTAGGAAATAGCTGCCATTTTGGAGGAAGCCTGTGCATAGTGTAATGGTGTGTAGGAAATAGCTGCCATTTTGGGAGGAATCCTGTGCATAGTGTAATGGTGTGTAGGAAATAGCTGCCATTTTGGAGGAAGCCTGTGCATAGTTTTGTTATTTTTTTATAACATGTTTTGATTTTTCTAGTTATTGAGGGCTCCAAAGCAGACTGGATCTGCATGGTCCCAAGTGGAGCAGCGGTCTCAGGCTAGAGGCGCCATTACAGACCCTGGTTCGATCCCGGGCTGCATCACAGCAGTCGTTCAGGTTTGGCCGGGGTAGGCCGTCATTGTAAAAAATAGTTTGCTCCTAACTGACTTACCTGGTTAAATAAAGAATCACAAGACTACAGAATAGAGCCTCACCAGGAATGTGTGTGACAATGTAGAGGCTATTTTCTAAACTAGGTCACCTCTTTGCCTGACAACCAGACTGTGATACCTCTGGTTCAAAGTCTGTGATTAATGCCATACATTTGTTTGGAAAATACCTCTCACAAACCAGAATGTTAAATATAATTATATTTAAACAGGGAGGAAGGTGAGACTATGTATCCACAGAGAAGTATAACTAAGTCACCTGTTCAGAGCGCAGGTCACCTGAGACATGCGCACCAGATGAAAACAGACGCGTTCATACCTGCCGAGATCGTGCACGTGTTTACATGGTTCTATCTACGCATGCTTCAGGTGAGCGCTTTGAAAAGTTGATCTAATTCTACTTTCCTGCGGATATATTCTCTCACGTTCCTTCCTCCAAAAAAGGACCAACCGCACGGACAAGCAAGTTCACATATAATTTAATTCAATATACTGTCTGGAAACAACTTTCCTGATCATTAATTTCTGCCTGACATAAGAATTCATTGCAAATTCAACATCGGGGCTTCAGGCTAATCACATCATTGCATGGTTCCATAGCCAATGTGAAAGCCTATGTCAAAATGATTGCATCGGTTACGTTTAATGATGGCGAGACGAAGTTCTATCTCATGTAGTACACTACTTTTGACTGCATTGAACTAGATAGGGAATTGGGTGTCGTTTTAAGACGTATTTCCTCAGGATCAAGGGGCGCTGTGCTGCTGTTTATTCTTGCTCTGGCTTTGCGGCCTTTTCTGTTGTCTGGAAAAGCCCTCTCACAAGGTTATGAAATGAGTGTCGTTTTGACTTAACCGTGGAGCTCGTTTTTTAATGCCGGACTCGGTCACTATTCGGATGGGTTGAGCCAAGATGTCGTGCTTTTTACTGCTGTCGCAGCTCCGGTAACCGTTCCTCATGTTAACCCTTGGGGGAGGAGGGATTCTTGAGTGCTGTCGCACAACTATTACTTTCCGACTTCTGCTGTTCGAGTCTGGCAACAACAGAACTGGAAGTGGTTGTGGGTTCTGGTTTTCACGGCGAGACTTGTAAAATCTCATTTTTTTAAAAGGCGATCGTTGTAAATGATCTCTCTGTGTGTGTGAGAGAGAGAGAATGAGGGATACCAACGGGAGGATTTCGTGGCACTACTCGGGATGATGGGAATTCCACCGGTGAGTATAGTTTATACCGTGGGTTTGTTTTTCCATGTAATCTAGTCTCTGACGGTACACAGTCACTCGGCTTCGGCCATTGTGTCCTAATGCTGGCGATTATGTATTATATTTATGGCAGTCTGGAAGTCCTCATTATAAGATCTGATAGGGACATGTTATAAAGATGACGCATATGTGACTAATTGTAACATTGCCTACTTCAGTATCTTGTCTCTCGTTAGCCGCCAAACGTGGAGTAGCAAAGCCACACAAACAACATTAGCAAGCCAGCTAACCGACGGGATATAACGCCAGCTAATGTCCAGGCTGGTAGTGGACTACATTTAGGCTGCTTTAGCGTGTCAGCTTTGTTCAGAAACAATCGGTGCCCCAGGCTTTTAGCCATAATAATAATATAGGACGATATGCCTGTCCATGATCACAGCAACACAGTAGCCCCTGGCAACATTATACTGGTGATTTACAGGCGACAATATATCCGTTGTCCACAACAGCTACTTGGAGACATTATCTCTGGTGTTGCTATTTAGCTACATTTGATCGTGTTGATACAACATTGTAGCCTTCACGTTATTGACTGTAACTTGTGCTGCCTCTGCATCACATTTAGGTTTTAGCTACTAGCATAGGACCCCAGCATCAGACCCTTGTGCTGATGGCAAACCCCATAAACTGCCTGGCCACAAGTTAACCATAAACAACTAACTAGCTGTTGCTTCTTTTAATGATAGCTAAGCTATGTTATAGTATATTATGAAATGTCACGACCTAGGGTTCCATTATTGTTGACAAGGTACTGAATGTGACCTAAGTGGAGCTTATTTTTGGCCTGTTATGGCTTCAACTACTTCACACAGCTGTTGTTGGGTAAGTGGTTCCTGGAGTGAAGTAGTAGCTTACTTTCAAGAGGCCAGACTAACTATCAACTGTTTAATGGAATAATAATAATAATAACAATAATAATATTTATTATTATTATTATTATTATTAAGTATTGAACTGATTCCTTGTGTAGGATGGTTGTGTTAGAGTAAGTGGAAGATCCTGGCCAATCCAAGAATCTAGGTGACGTATTTATCAAGCGTCTTGAAGTTGGATTGCAGATTGATCCGTTCAGCCTTTGTAGATCCCCATTTTTAAAAAGTGGACATGGATCAGTTCCCTTATTCACAAAACATATCAGAAAAGGTTCCAGGAATCCAGTTAACCTGTTTTATAAGACTAAAAATACTCCCAGCTCAGAGTAGGTTTTAGGGTGATTTGTTAAGCCACTGCTCAGAGTTGGTTTTAGGATGGTGATAAGACACTGCTCAGAGTAGGTTTTAGGGTGATTTGTTAAGCCACTGCTCAGAGTTGGTTTTAGGATGATAAGATGCTGCTCAGAGTAGGTTTTAGGGTGATTTGTTAAGCCACTGCTCAGAGTTGGTTTTAGGATGATAAGATGCTGCTCAGAGTAGGTTTTAGGGTGATTTGTTAAGCCACTGCTCAGAGTTGGTTTTAGGATGGTGATAAGACACTGCTCAGAGTAGGTTTTAGGGTGATTTGTTAAGCCACTGCTCAGAGTTGGTTTTAGGATGGTGATAAGACGCTGCTCAGAGTTGGTTTTAGGATGGTGATAAGACACTGCTCAGAGTAGGTTTTTAGGAGGACGATAAGATGCTGCTCAGACAAACTCTTGAGTCAGGAGTAAAATCACCTTGTAAAATTTTGTCAGCTGGTAAACACGACAGTTTGAGCTACTGCCGAAGGAAAGATGGCTGACCCTTGTTCACAGTTATTAGCTTAGTGCAGTGGTCACCAACCCTTTGATCGACTGGTCGGTCTCCAAGGCATTCCTAGTCGATCGCCAAACATTTCTGTAAAAAAACAAACAAAGATGGCTCTTTTTTTATTATTTGTTTTGTGTTGTTGGCGGTACGTGCACTTGATTTAGCAGATTTAGTGTCGGAAGGCAAAGTGTTCCCATTTTGAATCATTTCATGTGTCTGAAGACTTCTACACGCCAGGCCTTGAGAACAAGTGCACCTACAGGCCTACCGTTGGCCAATCGGGATAGCTCTGATCACCTTGACTGCACCGTTTCCTCGAGCCATAGACTGTAAAAAGAGAACCTTGAGCTCACTGACAAGTTGATACTGTGAGATTTCAAAACTGTTAAAACCATGTGAAGGCTTCAACGAATACAGAGGCGCGCTGCTGTTTTTATGACTACGTTCAAGTTGTTACTCAGCACTGTCAACACGTTGTTCAACACTTTTTATTTTTATTAGCTATAAAATGCGGTTTCTCCCTACTTCCACTCATGCTACAACCTGCCCTGCAGCTGTCATGAATGACTACAACCTGCCCTGCAGCTGTCATGAATGACTACAACCTGCACTGCAGCTGTAATGAATGACTACAACCTGCCCTGCAGCTGTCATGAATGACTACAACCTGCCCTGCAGCTGTCATGAATGACTACAACCTGCCCTGCAGCTGTAATGAATGACTACAACCGGCCCTGCAGCTGTAATGAATGACTACAACCGGCCCTGCAGCTGTAATGAATGACTACAACCGGCCCTGCAGCTGTCATGAATGACTACAACCGGCCCTGCAGCTGTCATGAATGACTACAACCGGCCCTGCAGCTGTCATGAATGACTACAACCTGCCCTGCAGCTGTCATGAATGACTACAACCTGCCCTGCAGCTGTCATGAATGACTACAACCTGCCCTGCAGCTGTCATGAATGACTACAACCGGCCCTGCAGCTGTAATGAATGACTACAACCGGCCCTGCAGCTGTAATGAATGACTACAACCGGCCCTGCAGCTGTCATGAATGACTACAACCGGCCCTGCAGCTGTCATGAATGACTACAACCTGCCCTGCAGCTGTAATGAATGACTACAACCTGCACTGCAGCTGTAATGAATGACTACAACCTGCCCTGCAGCTGTCATGAATGACTACAACCTGCCCTGCAGCTGTAATGAATGACTACAACCTGCCCTGCAGCTGTATTGAATGACTACAACCTGCCCTGCAGCTGTAATGAATGACTACAACCTGCCCTGCAGCTGTATTGAATGACTACAACCTGCCCTGCAGCTGTCATGAATGACTACAACCTGCACTGCAGCTGTAATGAATGACTACAACCTGCCCTGCAGCTGTATTGAATGACTACAACCGGCCCTGCAGCTGTATTGAATGACTACAACCTGCCCTGCAGCTGTCATGAATGACTACAACCTGCCCTGCAGCTGTCATGAATGACTACAACCGGCCCTGCAGCTGTAATGAATGACTACAACCTGCCCTGCAGCTGTCATGAATGACTACAACCTGCACTGCAGTTGTCATGAATGACTACAACCTGCCCTGCAGCTGTAATGAATGACTACAACCGGCCCTGCAGCTGTCATGAATGACTACAACCTGCCCTGCAGCTGTAATGAATGACTACAACCTGCCCTGCAGTTGTCATGAATGACTACAACCTGCCCTGCAGCTGTCATGAATGACTACAACCTGCCCTGCAGCTGTCATGAATGACTACAACCTGCCCTGCAGCTGTCATGAATGACTACAACCTGCCCTGCAGCTGTCATGAATGACTACAACCTGCCCTGCAGCTGTAATGAATGACAACAACCTGCCCTGCAGCTGTCATGAATGACTACAACCGGCCCTGCAGCTGTAATGAATGACTACAACCTGCCCTGCAGCTGTAATGAATGACTACAACCTGCCCTGCAGCTGTAATGAATGACTACAACCTGCCCTGCAGCTGTAATGAATGACTACAACCTGCCCTGCAGCTGTAATGAATGACTACAACCTGCCCTGCAGCTGTAATGAATGACTACAACCTGCCCTGCAGCTGTAATGAATGACTACAACCTGCCCTGCAGCTGTCATGAATGACTACAACCTGCCCTGCAGCTGTCATGAATGACTACAACCTGCCCTGCAGCTGTCATGAATGACTACAACCTGCCCTGCAGCTGTAATGAATGACTACAACCTGCCCTGCAGCTGTCATGAATGACTACAACCTGCCCTGCAGCTGTAATGAATGACTACAACCTGCCCTGCAGCTGTCATGAATGACTACAACCTGCCCTGCAGCTGTCATGAATGACTACAACCTGCCCTGCAGCTGTAATGAATGACTACAACCTGCCCTGCAGCTGTAATGGATGACTACAACCTGCCCTGCAGCTGTCATGAATGACTACAACCGGCCCTGCAGCTGTAATGAATGACTACAACCTGCCCTGCAGCTGTAATGAATGACTACAACCTGCCCTGCAGCTGTAATGAATGACTACAACCTGCCCTGCAGCTGTAATGAATGACTACAACCTGCCCTGCAGCTGTAATGAATGACTACAACCGGCCCTGCAGCTGTCATGAATGACTACAACCTGCCCTGCAGCTGTAATGAATGACTACAACCTGCCCTGCAGTTGTCATGAATGACTACAACCTGCCCTGCAGCTGTCATGAATGACTACAACCTGCCCTGCAGCTGTAATGAATGACTACAACCTGCCCTGCAGTTGTCATGAATGACTACAACCTGCCCTGCAGCTGTCATGAATGACTACAACCTGCCCTGCAGCTGTCATGAATGACTACAACCTGCCCTGCAGCTGTCATGAATGACTACAACCTGCCCTGCAGCTGTCATGAATGACTACAACCTGCCCTGCAGCTGTAATGAATGACAACAACCTGCCCTGCAGCTGTCATGAATGACTACAACCGGCCCTGCAGCTGTAATGAATGACTACAACCTGCCCTGCAGCTGTAATGAATGACTACAACCTGCCCTGCAGCTGTAATGAATGACTACAACCTGCCCTGCAGCTGTAATGAATGACTACAACCTGCCCTGCAGCTGTAATGAATGACTACAACCTGCCCTGCAGCTGTAATGAATGACTACAACCTGCCCTGCAGCTGTAATGAATGACTACAACCTGCCCTGCAGCTGTAATGAATGACTACAACCTGCACTGCAGCTGTAATGAATGACTACAACCTGCCCTGCAGCTGTATTGAATGACTACAACCTGCCCTGCAGCTGTATTGAATGACTACAACCTGCCCTGCAGCTGTCATGAATGACTACAACCTGCCCTGCAGCTGTCATGAATGACTACAACCTGCCCTGCAGCTGTATTGAATGACTACAACCTGCCCTGCAGCTGTATTGAATGACTACAACCTGCCCTGCAGCTGTCATGAATGACTACAACCGGCCCTGCAGCTGTATTGAATGACTACAACCTGCCCTGCAGCTGTATTGAATGACTACAACCTGCCCTGCAGCTGTCATGAATGACTACAACCTGCCCTGCAGCTGTATTGAATGACTACAACCTGCCCTGCAGCTGTATTGAATGACTACAACCTGCCCTGCAGCTGTCATGAATGACTACAACCGGCCCTGCAGCTGTATTGAATGACTACAACCTGCCCTGCAGCTGTCATGAATGACTACAACCTGCCCTGCAGCTGTCATGAATGACTACAACCTGCCCTGCAGCTGTAATGAATGACTACAACCTGCCCTGCAGCTGTAATGAATGACTACAACCTGCCCTGCAGCTGTCATGAATGACAACAACCTGCACTGCAGCTGTCATGGATGACTACAACCTGCCCTGCAGCTGTAATGAATGACTACAACCTGCCCTGCAGCTGTCATGGATGACTACAACCTGCCCTGCAGCTGTAATGAATGACTACAACCTGCCCTGCAGCTGTAATGAATGACTACAACCTGCCCTGCAGCTGTCATGAATGACAACAACCTGCACTGCAGCTGTCATGGATGACTACAACCTGCCCTGCAGCTGTAATGAATGACTACAACCTGCCCTGCAGCTGTCATGGATGACTACAACCTGCCCTGCAGCTGTAATGGATGACTACAACCTGCCCTGCAGCTGTAAGGAATGACTACAACCTGCCCTGCAGCTGTAATGAATGACTACAACCTGCCCTGCAGCTGTCATGGATGACTACAACCTGCCCTGCAGCTGTAATGAATGACTACAACCTGCCCTGCAGCTGTCATGGATGACTACAACCTGCCCTGCAGCTGTAATGGATGACTACAACCTGCCCTGCAGCTGTAAGGAATGACTACAACCTGCCCTGCAGCTGTAATGAATGACTACAACCTGCCCTGCAGCTGTCATGGATGACTACAACCTGCCCTGCAGCTGTAATGAATGACTACAACCTGCCCTGCAGCTGTCATGGATGACTACAACCTGCCCTGCAGCTGTAATGGATGACTACAACCTGCCCTGCAGCTGTAATGGATGACTACAACCTGCCCTGCAGCTGTAATGGATGACTACAACCTGCCCTGCAGCTGTAATGGATGACTACAACCTGCCCTGCAGCTGTCATGAATGACTACAACCTGCCCTGCAGCTGTCATGAATGACTACAACCTGCACTGCAGCTGTCATGAATGACTACAACCTGCCCTGCAGCTGTCATGAATGACTACAACCTGCCCTGCAGCTGTAATGGATGACTACAACCTGCCCTGCAGCTGTCATGAATGACTACAACCTGCCCTGCAGCTGTAAGGAATGACTACAACCTGCCCTGCAGCTGTAATGAATGACTACAACCTGCCCTGCAGCTGTCATGGATGACTACAACCTGCCCTGCAGCTGTAATGAATGACTACAACCTGCCCTGCAGCTGTCATGGATGACTACAACCTGCCCTGCAGCTGTAATGGATGACTACAACCTGCCCTGCAGCTGTAATGGATGACTACAACCTGCCCTGCAGCTGTAATGGATGACTACAACCTGCCCTGCAGCTGTAATGGATGACTACAACCTGCCCTGCAGCTGTCATGAATGACTACAACCTGCCCTGCAGCTGTCATGAATGACTACAACCTGCACTGCAGCTGTCATGAATGACTACAACCTGCCCTGCAGCTGTCATGAATGACTACAACCTGCCCTGCAGCTGTAATGGATGACTACAACCTGCCCTGCAGCTGTCATGAATGACTACAACCTGCCCTGCAGCTGTCATGAATGACTACAACCTGCCCTGCAGCTGTAATGGATGACTACAACCGGCCCTGCAGCTGTAATGGATGACTACAACCGGCCCTGCAGCTGTATTGAATGACTACAACCTGCCCTGCAGCTGTAATGGATGACTACAACCTGCCCTGCAGCTGTATTGAATGACTACAACCTGCCCTGCAGCTGTAATGGATGACTACAACCTGCCCTGCAGCTGTATTGAATGACTACAACCTGCCCTGCAGCTGTAATGGATGACTACAACCTGCCCTGCAGCTGTATTGAATGACTACAACCTGCCCTGCAGCTGTAATGGATGACTACAACCTGCCCTGCAGCTGTAATGGATGACTACAACCTGCCCTGCAGCTGTATTGAATGACTACAACCTGCCCTGCAGCTGTAATGGATGACTACAACCTGCCCTGCAGCTGTAATGGATGACTACAACCTGCCCTGCAGCTGTAATGGATGACTACAACCTGCCCTGCAGCTGTCATGAATGACTACAACCTGCCCTGCAGCTGTAATGGATGACTACAACCTGCCCTGCAGCTGTAATGAATGACTACAACCTGCCCTGCAGCTGTCATGAATGACTACAACCTGCCCTGCAGCTGTAATGAATGACTACAACCTGCCCTGCAGCTGTAATGGATGACTACAACCTGCCCTGCAGCTGTAATGAATGACTACAACCTGCCCTGCAGCTGTAATGGATGACTACAACCTGCCCTGCAGCTGTAATGAATGACTACAACCTGCCCTGCAGCTGTAATGGATGACTACAACCTGCCCTGCAGCTGTAATGAATGACTACAACCTGCCCTGCAGCTGTCATGAATGACTACAACCTGCCCTGCAGCTGTATTGAATGACTACAACCTGCCCTGCAGCTGTAATGGATGACTACAACCTGCCCTGCAGCTGTAATGGATGACTACAACCTGCCCTGCAGCTGTCATGAATGACTACAACCTGCCCTGCAGCTGTCATGAATGACTACAACCTGCCCTGCAGCTGTATTGAATGACTACAACCTGCCCTGCAGCTGTAATGGATGACTACAACCGGCCCTGCAGCTGTATTGAATGACTACAACCTGCCCTGCAGCTGTAATGGATGACTACAACCGGCCCTGCAGCTGTATTGAATGACTACAACCTGCCCTGCAGCTGTCATGAATGACTACAACCTGCCCTGCAGCTGTAATGGATGACTACAACCTGCCCTGCAGCTGTAATGGATGACTACAACCTGCCCTGCAGCTGTCATGAATGACTACAACCTGCCCTGCAGCTGTCATGAATGACTACAACCTGCCCTGCAGCTGTAATGAATGACTACAACCTGCCCTGCAGCTGTCATGAATGACTACAACCTGCCCTGCAGCTGTCATGAATGACTACAACCGGCCCTGCAGCTGTCATGAATGACTACAACCTGCCCTGCAGCTGTCATGAATGACTACAACCTGCCCTGCAGCTGTATTGAATGACTACAACCTGCCCTGCAGCTGTAATGGATGACTACAACCGGCCCTGCAGCTGTATTGAATGACTACAACCTGCCCTGCAGCTGTAATGGATGACTACAACCGGCCCTGCAGCTGTATTGAATGACTACAACCTGCCCTGCAGCTGTCATGAATGACTACAACCTGCCCTGCAGCTGTAATGGATGACTACAACCTGCCCTGCAGCTGTAATGGATGACTACAACCTGCCCTGCAGCTGTCATGAATGACTACAACCTGCCCTGCAGCTGTCATGAATGACTACAACCTGCCCTGCAGCTGTAATGAATGACTACAACCTGCCCTGCAGCTGTCATGAATGACTACAACCTGCCCTGCAGCTGTCATGAATGACTACAACCGGCCCTGCAGCTGTAATGGATGACTACAACCTGCCCTGCAGCTGTAATGGATGACTACAACCGGCCCTGCAGCTGTAATGAATGACTACAACCTGCCCTGCAGCTGTCATGAATGACTACAACCTGCCCTGCAGCTGTCATGAATGACTACAACCGGCCCTGCAGCTGTCATGAATGACTACAACCTGCCCTGCAGCTGTCATGAATGACTACAACCTGCCCTGCAGCTGTATTGAATGACTACAACCTGCCCTGCAGCTGTAATGGATGACTACAACCGGCCCTGCAGCTGTATTGAATGACTACAACCTGCCCTGCAGCTGTAATGGATGACTACAACCGGCCCTGCAGCTGTATTGAATGACTACAACCTGCCCTGCAGCTGTCATGAATGACTACAACCTGCCCTGCAGCTGTAATGGATGACTACAACCTGCCCTGCAGCTGTAATGGATGACTACAACCTGCCCTGCAGCTGTCATGAATGACTACAACCTGCCCTGCAGCTGTCATGAATGACTACAACCTGCCCTGCAGCTGTAATGAATGACTACAACCTGCCCTGCAGCTGTCATGAATGACTACAACCTGCCCTGCAGCTGTCATGAATGACTACAACCGGCCCTGCAGCTGTAATGGATGACTACAACCTGCCCTGCAGCTGTAATGGATGACTACAACCGGCCCTGCAGCTGTCATGAATGACTACAACCTGCCCTGCAGCTGTAATGAATGACTACAACCTGCCCTGCAGCTGTAATGGATGACTACAACCTGCCCTGCAGCTGTAATGAATGACTACAACCTGCCCTGCAGCTGTAATGAATGACTACAACCTGCCCTGCAGCTGTAATGAATGACTACAACCGGCCCTGCAGCTGTAATGAATGACTACAACCGGCCCTGCAGCTGTAATGAATGACTACAACCTGCCCTGCAGCTGTAATGGATGACTACAACCTGCCCTGCAGCTGTAATGAATGACTACAACCTGCCCTGCAGCTGTAATGGATGACTACAACCTGCCCTGCAGCTGTAATGGATGACTACAACCTGCCCTGCAGCTGTAATGGATGACTACAACCTGCCCTGCAGCTGTCATGAATGACTACAACCTGCCCTGCAGCTGTATTGGATGACTACAACCTGCCCTGCAGCTGTCATGAATGACTACAACCTGCCCTGCAGCTGTAATGGATGACTACAACCTGCCCTGCAGCTGTATTGAATGACTACAACCTGCCCTGCAGCTGTCATGAATGACTACAACCTGCCCTGCAGCTGTCATGAATGACTACAACCTGCCCTGCAGCTGTAATGAATGACTACAACCTGCCCTGCAGTTGTCATGAATGACTACAACCTGCCCTGCAGCTGTAATGGATGACTACAACCTGCCCTGCAGCTGTAATGAATGACTACAACCGGCCCTGCAGCTGTCATGAATGACTACAACCTGCCCTGCAGCTGTCATGAATGACTACAACCGGCCCTGCAGCTGTCATGAATGACTACAACCGGCCCTGCAGCTGTCATGAATGACTACAACCTGCCCTGCAGCTGTAATGAATGACTACAACCGGCCCTGCAGCTGTAATGGATGACTACAACCTGCCCTGCAGCTGTCATGGATGACTACAACCTGCACTGCAGCTGTAATGAATGACTACAACCTGCCCTGCAGGTGTAATGAATGACTACAACCGGCCCTGCAGCTGTATTGAATGACTACAACCGGCCCTGCAGCTGTCATGAATGACTACAACCTGCACTGCAGCTGTAATGAATGACTACAACCTGCCCTGCAGCTGTAATGAATGACTACAACCTGCCCTGCAGCTGTATTGAATGACTACAACCGGCCCTGCAGCTGTAATGAATGACTACAACCGGCCCTGCAGCTGTAATGAATGACTACAACCTGCCCTGCAGCTGTAATGGATGACTACAACCTGCCCTGCAGCTGTAATGAATGACTACAACCGGCCCTGCAGCTGTATTGAATGACTACAACCGGCCCTGCAGCTGTAATGAATGACTACAACCGGCCCTGCAGCTGTAATGAATGACTACAACCTGCCCTGCAGCTGTAATGGATGACTACAACCTGCCCTGCAGCTGTAATGAATGACTACAACCGGCCCTGCAGCTGTAATGAATGACTACAACCTGCCCTGCAGCTGTAATGGATGACTACAACCTGCCCTGCAGCTGTAATGGATGACTACAACCTGCCCTGCAGCTGTATTGAATGACTACAACCTGCCCTGCAGCTGTCATGAATGACTACAACCGGCCCTGCAGCTGTATTGAATGACTACAACCGGCCCTGCAGCTGTCATGAATGACTACAACCGGCCCTGCAGCTGTATTGAATGACTATAACCTGCCCTGCAGCTGTATTGAATGACTACAACCGGCCCTGCAGCTGTAATGAATGACTACAACCTGCCCTGCAGCTGTCATGAATGACTACAACCTGCCCTGCAGTTGTCATGAATGACTACAACCGGCCCTGCAGCTGTAATGAATGACTACAACCGGCCCTGCAGCTGTATTGAATGACTACAACCTGCCCTGCAGCTGTAATGAATGACTACAACCTGCCCTGCAGCTGTAATGAATGACTACAACCTGCACTGCAGCTGTAATGAATGACTACACCTGGCCCTGCAGCTGTAATGAATGACTACAACCTGCCCTGCAGCTGTCATGAATGACTATAACCTGCCCTGCAGCTGTAATGAATGACTACAACCGGCCCTGCAGCTGTAATGAATGACTACAACCTGCCCTGCAGCTGTAATGAATGACTACAACCTGCCCTGCAGCTGTAATGAATGACTACAACCGGCCCTGCAGCTGTAATGGATGACTACAACCTGCCCTGCAGCTGTAATGGATGACTACAACCGGCCCTGCAGCTGTAATGGATGACTACAACCTGCCCTGCAGCTGTAATGGATGACTACAACCGGCCCTGCAGCTGTAATGAATGACTACAACCGGCCCTGCAGCTGTAATGAATGACTACAACCGGCCCTGCAGCTGTAATGAATGACTACAACCGGCCCTGCAGCTGTAATGAATGACTACAACCGGCCCTGCAGCTGTAATGAATGACTACAACCGGCCCTGCAGCTGTCATGAATGACTACAACCGGCCCTGCAGCTGTAATGAATGACTACAACCGGCCCTGCAGCTGTAATGAATGACTACAACCGGCCCTGCAGCTGTAATGAATGACTATAACCTGCCCTGCAGCTGTAATGAATGACTACAACCGGCCCTGCAGCTGTAATGAATGACTACAACCGGCCCTGCAGCTGTAATGAATGACTACAACCGGCCCTGCAGCTGTATTGAATGACTACAACCGGCCCTGCAGCTGTAATGAATGACTACAACCTGCCCTGCAGCTGTAATGAATGACTACAACCGGCCCTGCAGCTGTAATGGATGACTACAACCGGCCCTGCAGCTGTAATGAATGACTACAACCTGCCCTGCAGCTGTAATGAATGACTACAACAAAGTGTTCTGATAAGCTTCAATTGTTATTATGATTTACTTATCTTTAAAAAAAAATATATATATATAGTTTTTTTAGATCAAATAATATTTCGCTACCTGGACATGGGATTAACAACATGAATTGGTTCACGAGTCAGAAATAATGCAGTACAACTTGAGTTTCGTCATCAGCTGTCCTCTTTTCTCAATAACACAACAAAAAAGATTAGCACGCTCACTCGGCAAGTAATACAACATACCTGTGATCCTATACATGTTTAAATATCATTTCTACAACATACCTGTGATCCTATACATGTTTAAATATCATTTCTACAACATACCTGTGATCCAATACATGTTTAAATATCATTTCTACAACATACCTGTGATCCTATACATGTTTAAATATCATTTCTACAACATACCTGTGATCCAATACATGTTTAAATATCATTTCTACAACATACCTGTGATCCTATACATGTTTAAATATCATTTCTACAACATACCTGTGATCCAATACATGTTTAAATATCATTTCTACAACATACCTGTGATCCTATACATGTTTAAATATCATTTCTACAACATACCTGTGATCCTATACATGTTTAAATATCATTTCTACAACATACCTGTGATCCAATACATGTTTAAATATCATTTCTACAACATACCTGTGATCCTATACATGTTTAAATATAATTTCTACATGGTCTGAGAACATTGTGTTAGGGTTAGGCGATGACCAGTCTTTGCTGTTATGAGGTCAGGTGTAGGTATAGTAACTAACATCATACTACATACTCACTGCTACAAACCATGTAGCCTCCTGCACCTTCTCACACACACACACACACACACACACACACACACACACACACACACACACACACACGTCTCTGTGAGGACAGGAGCCTGTCCGGTTCAGATTGAACCCTACATTGTGTCTCAACGCTGGATGGAGTGAGCCAACCCTGCTGTGTCACTGCCCTGAGATGCTGGATGGAGTGAGCCAACCTTGCTGTGTCACTGCCCTGAGACGCTGGATGGAGCGAGCCAACCCTGCTGTGTCACTGCCCTGAGATGCTGGATGGAGCGAGCCAACCCTGCTGTGTCACTGCCCTGAGATGCTGGATGGAGCGAGCCAACCCTGCTGTGTCACTGCCCTGAGATGCTGGATGGAGCGAGCCAACCCTGCTGTGTCACTGCCCTGAGATGCTGGATGGAGCGAGCCAACCCTGCAGTGTCAATGCCCTGAGATGCTGGATGGAGCGAGCCAACCCTGCTGTGTCACTGCCCTGAGACGCTGGATGGAGCGAGCCAACCCTGCTGTGTCACTGCCCTGAGACGCTGGATGGAGCGAGCCAACCCTGCTGTGTCACTGCCCTGAGACGCTGGATGGAGCGAGCCAACCCTGCTGTGTCACTGCCCTGAGACGCTGGATGGAGCGAGCCAACCCTGCTGTGTCACTGCCCTGAGATGCTGGATGGAGCGAGCCAACCCTGCTGTGTCACTGCCCTGAGATGCTGGATGGAGCGAGCCAACCCTGCTGTGTCACTGCCCTGAGATGCTGGATGGAGCGAGCCAACCCTGCTGTGTCACTGCCCTGAGACGCTGGGTGGAGCGAGCCAACCCTGCTGTGTCACTGCCCTGAGACGCTGGATGGAGCGAGCCAACCCTGCTGTGTCACTGCCCTGAGATGCTGGATGGAGCGAGCCAACCCTGCTGTGTCACTGCCCTGAGACGCTGGATGGAGCGAGCCAACCCTGCTGTGTCACTGCCCTGAGATGCTGGATGGAGTGAGCCAACCCTGCTGTGTCACTGCCCTGAGACGCTGGATGGAGTGAGCCAACCCTGCTGTGTCACTGCCCTGAGACGCTGGATGGATGGAGCGAGCCAACCCTGCTGTGTCACTGCCCTGAGACGCTGGATGGGGCGGGCCAACCCTTACCATATACTGTACATCTCCAGCAGCATTTTCTACTAGCAACCTCCTGTGTCTTCCACCCTGCAGTGTGTGTGGGGAAGGGGGGGGGGGGAGCTTGCATCTCAAACTAAGTGGAAAATGTGTGGAGTCGGCTCCTTTTTGTAAAGCAGTCACCTCAGAATATCAGGTCTCTGGTGTAAAGCCTGTGTCTCTCCTCTCTGGTTTATTGTCCTTGTTTATACTGGCATGACCCTGAAGTTGAAACGGTGTAGGTTTTACTCTGGCCAGGAGTGTTACTGTAGTCCAGCTCCTATTGGCCGTGTTACTGTAGTCCAGCTCTACTTTTTTGCTCCTATTTCTCTCTACCGCTTCTCCCTGAAGTGTGCACTCGTTCACTACCACTTCTCCCTGAAGTGTGCACTCGTTCACTACCACTTCTCCCTGAAGTGTGCACTCGTTCACTACCACTTCTCCCTGAAGTGTGCACTCGTTGTGAGAGATACAGGTGATGTAAATGGACACAAACTACGGGCCATTTCTTGACGAGCTCAAGTGTGACATGTTTTTGTCGTTGCAGGTATGGGCGCTTGGCGCTGGCCAGACTGGATGAGGAAGTGAGGCTGAGAGAGAGGTCTGCAGAGAGACAACGGCTAACTGGGACTGCGGCAGGAGAGGACCTTTGGGCAGAGGAGAGAGAGAGCGGTCTGCAGAGAGACAACGGCTACCTGGGACTGCGGCAGGAGAGGACCTTTGGGCAGAGGAGCGAGAGAGCGGTCTGCAGAGAGACAACGGCTACCTGGGACTGCGGCAGGAGAGGACCTTTGGGCAGGTGAGAGAGGTCTGCAGAGAGACAACGGCTACCTGGGACTGCGGCAGGAAGAGGACCTTTGGGCAGGTGAGGGGGGAAGGGACTCAGAGAAGCTTTTGAGTAGAGACTACCTGGGACTGCTGCTGAAGACTACCTCTGGGCGGGGGGGAGAGGAGGGGGGCTGAGAGTAGCCTGGGTAGAAGAGACGACCTGGGACTGCTACTGGAGAGGACTTCTGGGGGGGGGGGGGAGTCATACTGATGGCTATGTTGTTAACCCTGTGGTATGAACAGGTTCCTGCAGCGTGTGTCAGGGTGGAGTTACCTGACCCATGGAGAATTACTTCCAGACAGAGGCCTTCAACCTGGACAAGGTGCTGGATGACTTTGAACAGAACCAAGGTGAGACCAATTAACCAATTAGCCAATTGTCAATGAAGCAATCAGATGTACTGTTGCTGGGCTGAGAGTCTCCTCTTCTCTCCAGAGTTTTATAGGACGTGTTATGTGGTTATTAAAGGAGGGTGGCGAGGGAATGCAGAGAATAGGATCAGCCTCTCCCTCAGGCTTCTGGGTAATTGGTGTCATATATATATATTTGAGTTGAGGTGTGTGCGAGCACTTGTCTGTGTTCCAAGTGTGTGACGTTCACGTGGTTCTTCATCTTTAAAGGGTGTTGAATCTGGAGTCCTTAGCGTGTGGAACTGCCACATCCGTTTCCCATCAGAATCAAACTTTATCTGTCACAAGCGCCCGAATGCAACCAGTGATATGCTTACTTACAAGCCCTTAACCAAGAGAGTTAAGAACATATTGACCTAATAAACAAAAGTAACACAATAACAACGCTATATATACTGGGGGTGCCAAGTCAATGTGCGGTTAGTTGAGGTAATTTGTACATGTAGGTAGGGGTATAGTGACTGCATAGATAATAAACAGCTAACAGCAGCAGTGTTAAAAACAGGGGCTGAGGGGGCAGCAGCATCAATGGAAATAGTTCACGTGGCCATTTGATTAAGTGTTGGCTTGGGGGATAGTAGCTGTTAAGGAGCCTTTTGGACCTGGACTTGGTGCTCCGGTACCGTTTACCTTAGCGGTAGCAGAGAGAACAGTCTGATTTGGGTGACTGGAGTCTGACACCGCCTAGAAAATAGGTTCTGGATGTTAGGAAGCTGATGTACTGGGCCGTACGCACTAGCCTTTTTGCCGCCAACTGCCAAGCAGTTGACATACCAAGCGGTGATGCAACCGGTCAGGAAGCTCTCGATGGTGCAGCTGTAGAACTTTTTGAGGATCTGGGGACCCATGCCAAATCTTTTCAGTCTCCTGAGGGGGAAAAGGCGTTGTCGTGCCCTCTTCACAACTGTCTTGGTGTGTTTGGACCAGGATAGTTTGTTGGTGATGTGGACATGAAGGAACTTAACTCTCGACCCGCTCCACTACAGCCCCGTCGATGTTAATGGGAACCTGTTCGGCCTGCCTTTTCCTGTGGTCCACAATCAGCTCATTTTGTATTTCTCACATTGATGGAGAGGTTGTCTCTGACCACCTCCCTATTGGCTGTCGGTAATCAGGGCCTACCACTGTTATGCCAGTTGGTCCGCGCATGCTTTGAGTACATTTCCTGGTAATCCGTCTAGCTCCGCGGCTTTGAATGTTGATCTGTTTAAAGGTCTTGCTCATATAAGCTACCGAGAGCGTTATCACACTGTCGTCCGGAACAGCTGATGCTCTCATGCATCCTTCAGTGTTGCTTGCCTCGAAGTGAGCATAAAAGGCATTTAGCTCTTCTGGTAGAGTTGTGTCACTGGGCAGCTCACGGCGCAGCGGTCTAAGGCACTGCATCTCAGGCGTCACTACAGACCCTGGTTCGATTCCAGGCTGTATCACAACCCGGCCGTGATTGGGAGTCCCATAGGGCAGCGCACAATTGGCTCAGCGTCGTCCGGTTTAGGGTTTGGCCGGGGTAGGCCGTCATTGTAAATAAGAATTTGTTCTTAACTGACTTGCTTAGTTTTTAATAAAATTAAAATCAACATCCGATGAGCGTCAGTCGTACAGATTAGTGTCCCACTCCTTGAAAGCAGCAGCTCTCTGAGCCTTTAGCTCAGTGAGGATGTTGCCTGTAACCCAAGGCTTCTGGTCGGGATATGTACACCGTCACTGTGGGGACGACGTCGTCAATGCACTTATTGATGAAGCCGATGACTAAGGTGGTGCATTCCTCAATGCCACGGGGTGAATCCCGGAACATTTTCCAGTCTGTCAAAACAGTCCTGTAGTGTAGCATCCGCGTCATCTGACCACTTCCGTATTGAGCGAGTCACTGGTACTTCCTGCTTTAGTTTTTGCTTGTAAGCAGGAATCAGGAGTATATATTTATGGTCAGATTTGCCAAATGGAGTGCGAGGGAGAGCTTTGTACGTGTCTCTGTGTGTGGAGTAAAGTTGGTCCAAATTTTTCTTCCTGGTTGCTGATGTGACAAACCGGATTTAAGTTCCTCCACTGCTTCTGGGTGAGCATTTTCTTGTTTGGGACAACCAGATGTTCCTTCAAACAACCAACGCTGTGGGCGTTTTAAAGTTAAATGTTACACACAAAATGTGACGATGCTAAATTCTAGCTGGTACCATCAGATGAATGTACATCGGAGTCATTTAGCAGATGCTCTTATCCATTAGTGAGTTCATACCAACTTGTACCTTTTTTTTCGTGCTTGTTCCCTTCTGGGAATCGATAAACCACAACCCTGGCGTTGCTCGCGCCAATGTCTTCTAACTGAGCCACACGGGACCAGTTGGCATGAGGTAACACAAGTGTATCAGACAATTTTAAATTTGTTGAAATAGTTAGATGTGTTCCAACACTTGTTCATGGATGGAAGTGTCCTTTAACTAACTAACTAGTCCAACAGCATGTCCTGATCATCAAAGCAACTATCAGGTCTATTTAACTGACTGGTGTATAGTCCACGTTATTGTGGCAAGGGTTAGAATCTCATGCACCCCCCCCCCCCCCCTTAAATATTGATTTACAGAGTATTGACCCCTTGACTTTTTCCACATTTTTGTTAGGTTATGGCCTTATTCTAAAAATTTATTAAATTAGTTTATTTCCTCATCAATCTACACATAATAGCCCATAATGAAGCTATGAGGCCAAAGGAATTGTCCGCAGAGCTCTGAGACAGGATTGTGTCAAGGCACAGATCTGGGGGAAGGGCACAGTGCCTATGTTATTCTTAAATTAAAGAAGTTTGGAACCACCAAGACTCTTCCTAGAGCTGACCACATTGCTAAACTGAGCAATCAGGGGAGAAGGGCCTTGGTCAGGGAGGTGACCAAGAACCTGATGGTCATTCTGACAGAGCTCCTCGGTGGAGATGGGAGAACCTTCCAGAAGGACAACCAGTTCTGCGTTTCTCCACCAATCAGGCCTTTATGGTCGAGTGGCCAGACGGAAGCCACTCCTCAGTAAAAGGCACATGACAGCCCGCTTGGAGTTTGCCAAAAGGCACCTAAAGGACTCTCAGATCATGAGAAACAACATTCTCAGTTCTGATGAAACCAAAGTTGACGCTTGGCATTCAGGCCAAAGACGTCACGTCTGGAGGAAACCAGGCACCGCTCATCACCTGGCCAATACCATCCTTCTGGTGAAGCATGGAGGAAGTGGCAACATCATGCTGTGGGTATGTTATTCAGCTGGGACTGGGAGACTAGTCAGGATTGAGGGAAAGATAAACAGAGCAAAGTACAGAGATCCTTGATGAAACCTGCTCAGGACCTCAGACTGGGGTGAAGGTTCACCTTCCAACAGGACAACGATCCTAAGCACACAGCCAAAGACAATGCAGGAGTGGCTTCGGGACAAGTCTTTGAATGTCCTTGAGTGGCCCAGCCAGAGCCTGGACTTGGCATCTCTGGAGAGACCTGAAAATAGCTGTGCAGCGATGCTCCCCATCCAACCTGACAGAGCTTGAGAGGATCTACAGAGGAGAATGGGAGAAACTCCCCAAATACAGGTGTGTCAAGCTTGTAGCGTCGTACCCAAGAAGACTCGAGGCTGTAATCACTGCCAAAGGTGCTTCAACAAAATACTGAGTAAAGGGTCTGAGTACTTACACTATCGTTCAAAAGTTTGGGGTCACTTAGAAATGTCTTTCTTTTTTTTAAAGAAAAGCAACATTTTTTTGTCCATTAAAATGATATCAAATTGATCAGAATTACAGTGTAGACATTGTCAATGTTTTAAATGACTATTGTAGCTGGAAACGGATGATTTTTAATGGAATACCTACATAGGCGTACAGAGGCCCATTATCAGCAACCATCACTCCTGTGTTCCAATGGAACGTTGTGTTAGCTATTCCAAGTTTATAATTTTAAAGGCTAATTGATCATTAAAAAACATTTTGCAATTATGTTGGCACAGCTGAAAACTGTTCTGATTAAAGAAGCAATAAAACTGGCCTTCTTTAGACTAGTTGAGTATCTGGAGCATCATCATTTGTGGGTTCGATAACAGGCTCAAAATGCCCAGAAACAAATAAGTTTCTTCTGAAACTCGTCAGTCTATTCTTGTTCTGAGAAATGAAGGCTGTTTCATGTGAGAAATTGCCAAGAAACTGAAATCCAGAACAACGCTGTGTACTACACTCTTCACAGAACAGCGCAAACTGGCTCTAACCAGAATGGAAAGAGGAGTGGAAAGAGGCCCCGGTGCACAACTGAGCAAGAGGACATGTACATTAGTGTCTGGGGGGGGAGGGGGGGACCAGTGGCGCCCGGGGGGGGACCAGTGGCGCCCGGGGGGGACAATCGTTTCACTTTTGTGGATCTCAGCTTCTTCTATTCCGACATCATTGTATACAGTGGATAGCACAGTACAGTGTCTACTGGGTGTTGTTGCTGACTGTGTCTATTTAAGACTAGTGCAGAGATCAGCAGTATAGGGTTGGAGCCATGCTGTGATGAAGCTGGATGGGTCATAAAGAGATTGTTTTTCTCCCCCGCTGTTCCTGAAAGGTGACTCACTGTCGGGTGTGTGTGTGTGTGTGTTATGGGAAGTGAATGTTCAGGAATGTCGTCGACTCCCACATTCCTCAGACTGTGTTCATGTACCAGAGTGATTGATGGGTCTCAGAGGAGAGAACAGGGGAGGAGGGATGGAAGAGCACACAGGGTGAACGGCAGAGGGCGAACGGCCTCTTACTGGCGCAGAGTCCACTATGGATGAAGCTTGCCCACCACTCAGTTTCATTTGCGGAGGCTTTCCATACACACAAACGGTGGGCAGGGTTTTGTATAGCTCAGGGTTGTCTGGGTTGTAGTCATTAAGGAAAACCGTTTACCATTTTTAAGAACTAAACGGAAGCAAACAGACACACTAGTTTCTTTTGGACAAATTCAGGTGGTTCCCTCTCCGTTCTGTTTGCTTCCGTTTTTTTAAGAAATGTTTTGTTTCAGAATCGGCCTAATGAGTACGCCCCAGGGCATGTTCAATACAAAAAAAACTACAAAAAAAAACGTTTTGGAAAGCTGCAGATAGAACTGACATGATTCCTTGAGTCAGAGGTTTGTTCTACATATCTATATGAACATTTGCCAACGTTGTGTCCTGCTGAACGCAGCCCTGGAATATGCTTGTCCCTATGTGAAGCCAAAGTAACAAATAATTAATTTTAATTTGTAAAGAGCCTTTCTCACACCCAAGGCACACATTTTAATGATGATGATGAAGATGATCCAGAACTGAGACAACAATCAAAGCTATATACGGGTGTCATCAGATCCGGAGGAGAACCGGATTAGCTGAGGTCCTTGAGAGCTTTTCTAAAGAGCACGTTCTTGAGCCTTAAGAGGACAGAGACCCTGCGGCCTCATAACTTAACGAAAATAGAAATGCAGTCATTTCAATCATTTTACTGTTAGTTTATATAAGGAAATCAGTCAATTCAAATAAATTAATTAGGCCCTGATCTGCAGTTGAGGCCAGTTGGATGTACTGCCAAATTCTCTAAGATGATGTTGGAGGCGGCTTATGGTAGAGAAATTAACATTAAGTTATCTGTAAACAGTTCTGGTGGACATTCCTGCAGTCAGCACGCCAAATGCACATTCCCTCAACCTGTGGCAATGTGATAAAACTGCACATTTTAGAGTGGCCTTTCTATCGTCCCCAGCACAAGGTTCATTTCTGTAATAATCATGCTGTTTAATCGGCTTCCTTGATATGCCACAGCTGTCAGGAGGATGGGTTGTCTTGGTAAAGGGAGAAATGCTCACTAACAGTGACGTAAATATTTGTTTAGTGCATTCAGAAAGTATTCAGACCCCTTGACTTAAACCACGTTTCGTTACAGCCTTATTCTTAAATTGATTTAATTGTTTTTTTAACCCCTCATCAATCTACACACTCCCCCATAATGACATCACAATACACCATAAAGATGAAGCGCAAACATTTTTTTATTTGTGCAAATGTGTTAAAAATGTAAAAACAGACCTTATTTACATAAATATTCAGACCCTTGTCTATGAGACTAGAAATTGAGCTCAGATGCATCCTGTTTCCATTGATCATCCTTGAGATGTTTCTACAACTTGATTGGAATCCACCTGTGGTACATTTAATTGATTGTACATGATTTGGAAAGGCACACACCTGTCTATATAAGGTCCCACAGTTGACAGGTGCGTATCAGAGTAAAAACCCAAGCCATGAGGTCGAAGGAATTGTCCGTAGAGCTCAGAGACAGGATTGTGTCGAGGCACAGATCTGGGGAAGGGTACCAATACATTTCTGCAGCGTTGAAGGTCCCCAAGAACACTGGCCTCCATTTTTTTAAATGGAACAAGTTTGGAACCACCTAGATTCTTCCTAGAGCTGGCCGCCGGGCCAAACTGACCAATCAGGGGAAAAGTCCCTGGTCTGGAAGATAACCAGGAACCTGATGGTCACTCTGTCAGAGCTCCAGAGTTATTCTGGAGATGGGAAACCTTCCAGAAGGAGAACCATCTCTGCAGCACTTCACCAATCAGGCCTTTATGGTAGAGTGGCCAGATGGAAGCCACTCCTCAGTAAAAGGCACATGACAGCCCACTCGGAGTTTGCCAAGACGCACCTAAAGGACTCTCAGACCATGAGAAACAAGATTCTCTGGTCTGATGAAAGCAAGGTTGAACTCTGGCCTGAATGCCAAGCATAACGTCTGGAGGAAACCTGGCACCATCCCTACGGTGAAGCATGGTGGTGGTAGCATCATGCTGTGGTGATGTTTTTCAGTTGCAGGGACAAGGAGACTAGTCAGGATCAAGAGCGAGATGAACGGCGCAAACTACAGAGATCCTTGACGATAATCTGATCCAGAGCGCTCAGGACCTCAGACTGGGGGTGAAGATTCACTTTCCAACAGGACAAAGAGCCTAAGCACACAGCCAAGACAACGTAGGAGTGGCTTCGGTAGTCAGGTAGTCTCTGAATGTCCTTGAGTGGGTGCAGCCAGAGCCTGGACTTGAACCCACCCGTATGAACATCTCTGGAGAGACCTGAAAATAGCTGTGCAGCAACGCTCCCCATCCAACCTGACAGAGCTTGACAGGATCTGCAGTGAAGAATGGGAGAAACTCCCCAAATACAGGTGTGTCAAGCTTGTAGCTTCATACCAAAGAAGACTTGTGGCTGTAATCGCTGCCAAAGGTGCTTCAACAAAGTACTGAGTAAAGAGTCTGAATACTTATGTAAATGTATTTCAGTTTTTTTTACTTGTAATTTGCTGTGTGGGAGGGTAATCACTACACTGTAGTGCTACGGGAGTAGGGATGGGAACACTAGCTAGATACCAACCTCTGCGTAACGTTAACAGAACTACCGTTAAAGAAGTGCTCGGCAGGCGGGGGTGAAGGACACTACTGCTGTAGGACACTACCGCTGTGGGATGTACCGCTGTGGGACACTGTACTGCTGTAGGACACTAACGCTGTAGGACACTGTACTGCTGTAGGACACTGTACTGCTGTAGGACACTACTGCTGTAGGACACTACTGCTGTAGGACACTGTACTGCTGTAGGACACTGTACTGCTGTAGGACACTGTACTGCTGTAGGACACTGTACTGCTGTAGGACACTGTACTGCTGTAGGACACTGTACTGCTGTAGGACACTGTACTGCTGTAGGACACTGTACTGCTGTAGGACACTGTACTGCTGTAGGACACTGTACTGCTAGCAGCCGCCTCTGGTGTTTTTTCCCCCCAGCGGTTGGCATCGCTGGTGCGTCACCCCCACCTACTGTGCCCGGGAGATGGTGTCATCATGGTTTTATAGGTCACGTTCCCCTGCTCTGGTGTTGCATGCATCAACCAATGGGTGCATGCCACGTCATTGACTGTGCTGTGGGGCACCAGATAACGTATGTGGTTAGCTGATAGTTAAAATGCCTATCCAGTCGTTGTAACATCTGGCAACGCCTGCGCAGAAGAACGTGCCCATAATCCCTCTCCCCCCTCTCTCTCTCTGCCCCTCTCTCTCTCTCCCTCTCTCTCTCTGCCCCTCTTCTAGATGATGAGACAGACAGTCCCACTCTGTCGGATGCTAAGTGGAGTCAGATCCTGGCCCCTCCGACCCACTTCCTGTCTCTGAACCCTGCTCTGGCTTTGACCCCTGACCCCAGGGACGGGGACAGTCCTCTCCCCTTCAAGACCCTCCCAACCCTCGACCCGTCCTCTAACGACTTCCAGGGGCCTGACTCCAAACGCCACCCCGCTGCCAAGCCTCCTTCCTGGGGAGAGGAGAGGCCAGGCCGCACTGCGGACGTCCACAGCCCTCCGCTCCCCCAACCCAACATCGGCAAGCTGGTGGGGGGTGAGGAGGGCTTGTCTCCCCCTGTGCCGGCTTCCTCTAGCCCCCCTCCTTACCACCACCACCACCTGGCCCTGGAGAACGGCTTCACCTCTATCAGGTCCTCTTGTCCAGCTCTCAACGGGCTCAGTGAGGAACCCTGCAAGGTGAACCAAACAAGGGTGACTCCTTCAAACCACCAGCCACCTGCCCCCTCTGACCCACGTCCTGATGCCCCTCTTGAGGTTAGGGAGGGGGAGAGGAGTGGTGGAAGCTCTCACATTAGTCATTCACACTTTACCTATGAGGAGAGCCTGGGAGGGGACAGACAGGTGGCAGACAGACAGGTGGCAGTAGATGAGTCTAACCCCTGTCTGGAGCCAGAGAGCACTTGGGTTGCGTCACCCATACAGGAGAGGGACCGAGAGGAGGCTGACATGGCTGGGGGACAGTCACAGGACACTGGGGAGAGAGGACAGAATGGAGGATGGAGAGAGGGAAGACCGGGAGAAGACTCTGGGGGGAACGTACAGAATGGAGGGGTGATGGAAGAACTGAGAGGGGGGAGAAAAGAGTGTAGGAAGTCTTCTCAGAAGGAGAAGAGGTTGAACGGAGAGTTGGACAAGAGTGGAGGTCAGAATGGAGAGGTGGCTCTCACTAACGGCCTGGCTACTGCAGGAGAAGAAGAAGAAGAGAGAGGGTCTCTCACCCCTCCCCCCTCCAAGGAGGACTCTGTAACAGAGGAGAAGGAGATGGAGGAGAGCAAGCAAGAGCACGAAGGAGGAGGAGAAAGAGGTGGTAGCTCTTTACCCAAGAAACTGAACAACAGTTGTTTGCAGCCGGTGAGCTTGCCGTTCGGCGGGGCACGTCCTAAACAGCCGGTCAGTCTCAAACTCCAGATCCCCCGGCCCCTATACGAACAGGTCCAGAACCAGCTGGCGCCTTCTGCTAACACCGCCGGCAGCGTTACTGGTGGCGGAAAGAACAAGAACCTTGAGAACCGTGGCGGTGCCGGAATCATGGATACGGCAACTGTACTTGCCTCGGGCGACCCTGGTGGTGGTGTAAAGGGGGAGGTGCTAACCGGGGAGTCTCCATCATCATCGTCGGGCCTGGTGGAGGTGTCAGAGAGCAGCCCGGATAATGACTTCCAGGCAGGGCAGCATCATCAGGGGGCTCTGCCCAGGAAACAGCTCTCCTCCCTGGGGGATGTAGCCCCCGTGTGGGTCCCTGACTCCCAGGCTCCAGTCTGTATGAAGTGCGAGGTCCGCTTCACCTTCACCAAGAGGAGGCATCACTGCAGGGCCTGTGGAAAGGTGGGTGGAGTCTATACAGCAGGGCTTTTCAACCCTGTTCCTGGAGAGAGACCCTCCTGTAGGTTTTAACTCCAACCCTGTTCCTGGAGAGAGACCCTCCTGTAGGTTTTAACTCCAACCCCAGTGTTAATTCACCTGCTTCAGTTTATCAACCAGTTTCTAGTTAGAATCTGGTGAGCTAGATTAGGGAGTGTGTAGGCGTGTCTCAGCGCAGGCCGTTAACCCAATATAATGGTCTCTCTCTCCAGGTGTAATGTAATGGTGTGTTTGTGTGTCTGCCGGTGTAATGTAATTGTGTGTGTGTGTCTCTCTCCAGGTGTAATATAATTGTGTGTGTGTGTGTGTGTCTCTCTCCAGGTGTAATATAATTGTGTGTGTGTGTGTGTGTGTCTCTCTCTCTGTCTCCAGGTGTAATATAATTGTGTGTGTCTCTCTCTCTCCAGGTGTTCTGTGCTGCCTGCTGCAGCCTGAGGAGCAGACTGATTTACATGGACAGGAAGGAGGCCAGAGTCTGTATCACCTGTCACTCTGCCCTACTGAGTGGTGAGTCACTAATACTACTCGTCTAGGATCAGCTTACTACACCCCCTTTAGAATTGTATCCATTAGGATTTAAACACAATACTGGTCCTAGATCAGCATCTACTAGTACATCTTCCTTGGGTTCAGACGGGGTTGGGTGTTTTACGTTTCCAGATCCTATATCGATCTTGATCAAGTATCCTATTTCAACCCGGTCCCCGAGCGCTCCCTAGGTCAACCCGGTCCCCAAGAGCTCCCTAGGTCAACCCGGTCCCCGAGCGCTCCCTAGATCAACCTGGTCCCCGAGCGCTCCCTAGGTCAACCCGGTCCCCGAGCGCTCCCTAGATCAACCCGGTCCCCGAGCGCTCCCTAGATCAACCCGGTCCCCGAGCGCTCCCTAGATCAACCCGGTCCCCGAGCGCTCCCTAGATCAACCCGGTCCCCGAGCGCTCCCTAGATCAACCCGGTCCCCGAGCGCTCCCTAGATCAACCCGGTCCCCGAGCGCTCCCTAGATCAACCCGGTCCCCGAGAGCTCCCTAGATCAACCCGGTCCCCGAGAGCTCCCTAGATCAACCCGGTCCCCTATAGCTCCCTAGAGCAACCTGGTCCCCAGATCAACCCGGTCCCCGACAGCCATGGAAACCCATTTAATGAAGCTCCCGACGAACAGTTCTTGTGCTGACGTTGCTTCCAGAGGTGTTTTGGACCTCCGTAATAAGTGTTGCAACCGAGGACATATTTTTACGTTCTACACGCTTCAGCACTCGTCAGTCCCGTTCTATGAGCTTGTGTGGCCTACCACTTCACGGCCGAGCCGTTGTTGCTCCAAGACGTTTCCACCTCACAATAACAGCACTTACAGTTGACCGGGGGGCAGCTCTAGCAGGGCAGATATTTGACGAACTAACTTGTTGGAAATATCCTATGACGGTGCCACGTTGAAAGTCACTGAGCTCTTCAGTAAGACCATTCTACTGCAAATGTTTGTCTATGGAGATTGCATGGCTGTGTGCTTGGTTTTTGTATACCTGTCAGCAACGGGTCTGGCTGAAATGGCCGATTCCACTCTTTGAAGGGGTGTCCACATACTTTCTTTTGTGTCTAAAACCTCAAAAAGTAAGCAATGCAAATGTAGAAGCACGGTGGCTAGGAAAAACTCCCTAGAAAGGCAGGAACCTAGGAAGAAACCTAGAGAGGAACCAGGCTCTGAGGGCTGGAGATTACAACAGAACATGGCCATGATGTTCAAACGTTCATAGATGAACAGCAGCGTCAAATAATTATAGTCACAGTGGTTGTCGAGAGTGCAACAGGAAAGCACCTCCGGAGTAAATGTCAGTTGGCTTTTCATAGCCGATCATTAAGAGTATCTCTACCGCTCCTGCTGTCTCTAGAGAGTTGAAAACAGCAGGTCTGGGACAGGTAACACATCCGATGAACAGGTCAGGGTTCCATAGCCGCAGGCAGAACAGTTGAAGCTGGAGCAGCAGCAAGGTCAGGTGGACTGGGGACAGACCGTAAGGAGTTATCAGGCCAGGTAGTCCTGAGACATGGTCCTAGGGCTCAGGTCCTCCGAGACGGAGAGAGAGTTAGAGGGAGCATACTTAAATTCACACAGGACACCGGATAAGACAGGAGAAATACTCCAGATATAACAGACTGACCCTAGCCCCCGACACACAAACCACTGCAGCATAAATACTGGAGGCTGAGACGGGAGGAGTCGGATATAACCCCACCCACTTTGCCAAAGCACAGCCCCGACACCACTAGAGGGATATATTCAACCTACCACCCTGAGACAAGGCCGAGTATATTCCACGAAGATCTCCCCCACGACACGAACCCGAGGGGGGTGCCAACCTGGACAGGAAGATCACGTCAGTGACTCAACCCACTCAAGTGACGCACCCCTCCCTGGGATGCCATGGAAGAGCACCAGTAAGCCAGTGACTCAGCCCCTGTAATAGGGTTAGAGGCAGAGAATCCCAGTGGAGAGAGGGGAACCGGCCAGGCAGAGACAGCAAGGGTGGTGCGGTTCGTTGCTCCAGAGCCTTTCCATTCACCTTCACACTCCTGGGCCAGACTACACTCAATCATATGACCCACTGAAGAGATGAGTCTTCAGTAGAGACTTAAAGGTTGAGACCGAGTTTGTGTCTCTGACATGGGTAGGCAGACCGTTCCATAAAAATGGAGCTCTATAGGAGAAAGCCCTGCCTCCAGCTGTTTGCTTAGAAATTCTATGGACAGTAAGGAGGCCTGCGTCTTGTCACCGTAGCGTACGTGTAGGTATGTACGGCAGGACCAAATCAGAGAGATAGGTAGGAGCAAGCCCATGTAATGCTTTGTAGGTTAGCAGTAAAACCTTGAAATCAGCCCTTGCCTTGACAGGAAGCCAGTGTAGAGAGGCTAGCACTGGAGTAATATGATCAAATTTTTTGGATCTAGTCAGGATTCTAGCAGCCGTATTTAGCACTAACTGAAGTTTATTTAGTGCTTTATCCGGGTAGCCGGAAAGTACAGCATTGCGCAGTAGTCTAATCTAGAAGTGACAAAAGCAAAAACCAGTCAAAAGTTTGGACACAGCTACTCATTCAAGGGTTTTTCTTAATGTTTTACTATTTTCTACGTTGTAGAATAATAGTGAAGACATCACAACTATGAAATAACACAAATGGAATCATGTAGTAACCAAAACAGTGTTAAACAAATCCAAATACAGTGGGGCAAAAAAGTATTTAGTCAGCCGCCAATTGTGCAAGTTCTCCCACTTAAAAAGATGGGAGAGGCCTGTAATTTTCATCATAGGTACACTTCAACAATGACAGACCAAATGAGAAAAAAAATCCAGAAAATCACATTGTAGGACTTTTAATGAATTTATTTGCAAATCATGGTGGAAAATAAGTATTGTCACCTACAAACAAGCAAGATTTGAGGTGCAGTTCCCTCTAATGAATTTATCCAGGAGAGAGCCAGTTTCCTCGTAGCGCTTGATGGTTTTTTGAGACTTGAAAAAAAAAAATCCTATCCAATTGGCAGTTACAGTACGGACTCGGGAGAGGCAAAGGTCGCGAGACGTGCGTCCTCCGAAACACAACACATCCAAACCGCACTGCTTTTTGACACAATGCCCACTTAACCCGGAAGCCGCATCAATGTGTCGGAGGAAACGCTGTGCATCGCGTCCGGCCCACCACAGGAGTTCCGTGTGCGCGATGGGACAAGGACATTCCTGCCGGCCAAACCCTCACCTAACCCGGACAATGCTGGGCCAATTGTGAGCCACCCCATGGGTCTTCCGGTCGGCTGTGACGGAGCCTGGACTCGAATCCAGATTCCCTAGTGGCACAGCTAGCACTGTGACAGTGCTTTAGACCGCTGTGCCACTCAGGAGGCCCTCTGACCTTTGACTTAAGGTATGGACTTAGCCCTATTTGGTAAAAGACTGGGTGGTATACAGAAGACAATCTTGTCACAACACAACTGATTAACTCACACGTATCAAGAAGGAAATAAAATCCACAAATGAACAAGGCACACCTGTTAATTGAAATGCATTCCAGGTGACTAATTCATGAAGCTGGTTGAGAGAATACCAAGCGTGTGCAAAGCTGTCAATGCAAAGGATGGCTACTTTGAAGAATCTTAAATATATTTGGATTTATTTAACACTTTCTTTGGTTACTGTATGATTCCAAATGTTATTTCATAGTTTTGATGTCTTCACTATAATTCTACAATGTAGGTCTGTCTGAACTTTTTGACTGGTAAGGTGTGTGTGCATGTGTCTCTCAGTCCTTTACTTCTCCCTTTATCTTGTTCCTCTGTCTCTCTCTGCCCTCAGCTCATTCGAGGGAGGGTATGTGTGACATGTCTAACCAGAGTCCTAACCCCAACAACCCAGCAGAGTACTGCAGTACCATCCCACCTCTGCAGCAGATCCAATCCTCAGGGGCGATGGCCTCCCTTCCCCCCACCGTCATGGTCCCTGTGGGAGTTCCTAAAACACCCGGCTCAGAGGGTAACCATCCCCATACCTTTGTTATAACCTTTTCATCTCACCGTCGCTAGTTTTTACTCTGATTTGTTCCTCTGTGTTTAAGTATTTACCAACAGTGTCCTGTCTGTGCGTCACAGGGTCTCTTGCGCGGGAGCAGAGGAGGGTGTGTTTTGCAGACGGGATCCTACCCAATGGGGAAGCAGCGGAATCCCCCAAGCCCCCTGCTACCAGCCCCGCTCCCTCGCGTCCATTGGCCGTCTCGCAGTGTGCCAACAAATCCTCCACTGCTGATTCGTCAGAGGTACGGTCTGCACCACAGGTCAAAAAGTATTTTATTTTACAGTTTGTTGAAGAGGAACATTAGCAAAAGTTGACTATTTCCAGTTTAAAATTGATGTTCTGAGGTGACCTGGGGCTGGTGAGCTGGGTTAGGATTAGGAGGGAACCCACAGCAGGGCAAATTGTCACTGCATTGACCTTAGCCAAGAGAGATGTTTGTAACCCTGTGCTAAAATAGTCTGGCTGACACCAGCTCTCGAAGTCTTCCTGACTCCCCCCCCCCCCCCCCCCCCTCAGACTTCAAGGTTCCTGACTTGAGTCTGGAACGGCTGCGTTGATGTGTCTGCGCGAAGCTCCCATAATGAAGGGGCTGTGCCCTCAGACTTCAAGGTGGCACACTATGCTGGTTGGACTTTATAATGAAAATGGTTTTTTAACTCGGCAAGTCAGTTAAGAACAAATTCTTATTTACAATGACGGCCTAGGAACAGTGGGGTTAACTGCCTTGTTCAGGGGCAGAATGACAGATTTTGACCTTGTCTGCACAGGGATTCGATCAAGCAACCTTTCGGTTACTGGGCTACCTGCCACCCCAGGATATCCCTGTTTTTAGAATTTAACTACAAAGACCAGGGTGCTTTTCAAAAGCCTGAATGTTTCATATTTTTGTCAGTGTATGTGAAAGTCCTACTAAACAGTCTCTGATGCGGGTCAGAAGTTTGCAAGCCCCGACACAATCATGGACTACGAAGGGAAACCCAGCCGCGAGCTGCCCAGTTGACGCAAACCTACCAGACGAGCTAAATGCCTTCTATGCTCGCTTCAAGGCAAACAACTTTGAACGGGTCAACATTCACAAGGCCACAGGGCCAGACGGATTACCAGGATGCGTACTCAGAGCATGCGCTGACCAACTGGCAAGTGTCTTCACTGACATTTTCAACCTCTCTCTCTCTCTCTGTAATACCTACGTTTCAATCAGAGCACCGTAGTCCCTATGCCCAAGAACGCCAAGGTAACCAAGGTAACCTGCCTAAACGACTACCCCTCCCCACGTAGCACTGTAGCCATAAACATGCTTTGAAAGTCTGGTCATGGCTCACATCAACACCACCATCCCAGGAACCACGGACTCACTCCAATTCACATACTGCCCCAACAGATCCACAGACGACGCAACTACAGCTCAGCGTTCAACATCATAGTGCCCACGAAACTCATCACTAAGCTGAGGACTCTGGGATTCAACACCTCCCTCTGCAACTGGATCCTGGACTTGCTGACAGGCCGCCCCCAGGTGGTAAGGGTAGGCAACAACTCATCCGCCACGCTCATCCTCAACACGGGGGGCCCCTCAGGGGTGCGTGATTAGTCCCCTCCTGTACTCCCTGTGCACCCATGACTCAGTGAGTGGCCAAACACAACTCCAACAACAAGTTTGCTGACGACACAACAGTGGCAGGCTTGACCACCGATGACAATGACACAGCCTACAGGGAGGTGGTCAGTGTGAACTGGCAGTGTGGTACCAGGACAACAACCTGTCCCTCAACGTGAGCAAGACAAAGGGGCTGATCAGGGACTACAGGAAAAGGAGGGCCAAACTCGCTCCCATTCACATCGATGGGGCTGCTGTCCACATCAGTAAGGACCTATCATGGTCCCCCCCAACACACACACACCAACAGTCGTGAGGAGGGCACGACAACACCAATTCTCCCTCAGGAGACTGTAAAGATTTGTTATGGGTCCCCAGATCCTCAAAGTTCTACAGCTGCACCATCGAGAACACCCTGGCTGGTTAGATCACCACCTGGTATGGTAACTGCTTGGCATCTGACCACAAGGCCCTACCTAGGGTAGTGCATACCGCCCAGTACATCACTGGTGCCGAGCTTCATGTCATCCAGGACCTCTATACCAGGCGGTGTCCTCTACTCAGTCCTAGACTGTTCTTTCTGCTACCGCACGACAAGTCTGGGACCAAAAGGCGCCTTAACAGCTTCTACCCACCAAGCCATCAGACTGCTGAGCAGCTTCTACCCACCAAGCCATCAGACTGCTGAACAGCTTCTACCCACCAAGCCATCAGACTGCTGAACAGCTTCTACCCACCAAGTCATCAGACTGCTGAACAGCTTCTACCCCCCCCCCCCCACACACATTCATATTCCTTTTACGCTGCTGCTACTCTGTTTATCTATGCATAGACACTTTACCTCTACCTACATTACCTCAACTAACCTTTACCCCACATGGACTCTGTACCGTAACACCCTGTATATAGCCTCCACATTGACTCTGTACTGTAACACCCTGTATATAGCCTCCACATTGACCCTGTACCGTAACACCCTGTATATAGCCTCCACATTGACTCTGTACCGTAATACCCTGTATATAGCCTCCACATTGACTCTGTACCGTAATACCCTGTATATAGCCTCCACATTGACTCTGTACCGTAACACCCTGTATATAGCCTCCACATTGACTCTGTACCGTAATACCCTGTATATAGCCTCCACATTGACTCTGTACCGTAATACCCTGTATATAGCCTCCACATTGACTCTGTACCGTAACACCCTGTATATAGCCTCCACATTGACTCGGTACCGTAATACCCTGTATATAGCCTCCACATTGACTCTGTACCGTAATACCCTGTATATAGCCTCCACATTGACTCTGTACCGTAATACCCTGTATATAGCCTCCACATTGACTCTGTACTGTAATACCCTGTATATAGCCTTATTGTTACTATTTTTCCTTGAGTTGATTTAGCAGATTAACATAATTAAATGTTTTATCATTTAGCAGTCTCTTATCCAGAGTGACTTGCAGGAACAATTTGGTTTAAGTGCCTTGCTCAAGGGCACATCAACAGATTTTTCAGATAATCGGCTCAGGGATTCAAACCAGGGACTTTTCGGTCATTGGCCCAACGCTCTTAAGGCCTAGGCTCCCCGGAACACATTATTTACTGAATATGAAGGGATATCTTCCCATGACTAAAGATCATTCAACTTCAGTGTTCTAGAATAGAACCACTGCCCAAATAACTTTCTATCACTGTATTTACAACCAATCACAGCAGAGATCTGTCCACTTCACCAGTCCACCTGCATTTGACAACTACCACTTTATGATGTAACCACACCCCTCCCTCCAGGCGTTGTCCCCGGCCCCTGCAGCCCCAGTGGGAAGCCCTGTAGGCAGCTCCATCAGTCTAATTCCGGAGGACGGACTTCCTCCCATCCTCATCTCCACCGGAGTTAAAGGAGGTACGGGAGGCCACAGCACAGGTGCTTGACTTCAGTCATCCTCACTGTCGATGATCCTGCTGTATGCTGTGTGGGGGCTGCTTTCATGGGCCCATGTAGCATGCTGGGAGGGGTCTGGGTCTGCTTTCATGGGCCCATGTTGCATGCTGGGAGGGGTCTGGGTCTGCTTTCATTTAGGCCATGTTGCATGCTGGGAGGGGTCTGGGGGTACATGTACACAGGGAACCCTCTTCAGTGGGGTTGGATGTGAGATGTTTGAAAGCTTTTGTTTTTCCTCCCACCACCCTCAGACTATGCTGTGGAGGAGCGCCCCTCTGAGATGGTTCTGATACAGCAGCTGGAGGAGGGAGGTCCTGACCCCTTGGTGTTTGTGCTCAATGCTAACCTGCTGGCCATGGTCAAACTGGTCAACTGTGAGTTAACGTCTTCCAGTTCCATTGTTGGTGATTGATTAGAAAGTACGCTCTCCTAGGTCTGAATTTGTCCCTGACTAGAAAGAGAAAATGAGAACCTGAGTGTTTAGCTCTCCGAGATGGTTAGTGAATAACCCTGCTATACACTGTACGGTATCTACCCCTCTCCCCCCCCTAGGCTGCTACGGTATCTACCCCTCCCCCCACCCTAGGCTGCTACGGTATCTAACCCCCTCTCCCCCCCTAGGCTGCTACGGTATCTACCCCTCACCCCCCCTAGGCTGCTACGGTATCTACCCCTCACCCCCCCCTAGGCTGCTACGGTATCTAACCCCCTCTCCCCCCCTAGGCTGCTACGGTATCTAACCCCCTCTCCCCCCCTAGGCTGCTACGGTATCTAACCCCCTCTCCCCCCCTAGGCTGCTACGGTATCTAACCCCCCCTTAGGCTGCTACGGTATCTAACCCCCCCCTAGGCTGCAACGGTATCTAACCCCCTCTCCCCCCCTAGGCTGCTACGGTATCTAACCCCCTCTCCCCCCCTAGGCTGCTACGGTATCTAACCCCCTCTCTGGTGTCCCTTCTCCCCTTGTAGACGTAAACAGGAAGTGTTGGTATGTGACCAGTAAGGGGATGCATGCAGTGGGCCAGGCTGAGGTGGTGGTGCTGCTGCAGTGTCTGCCTGACGAGAAGAGCATTCCCAAAGACCTCTTCAGCCACTTCGTACAGCTCTACCAGGAGGCCCTCACAGGTTAGTTTAACATACTGTACCTCTACCAGGAGGCCTTAACCGTATGTATAATATTCCTCCATCAGGAGGCCCTCACAGGTTAGTATAATGTACCTCCATCAGGAGGCCCTCACAGGTTAGTATAATATTCCTCCATCAGGAGGCCCTCACAGGTTAGTTTAATGTACCTCCATCAGGAGGCCCTCACAGGTTAGTATAATGTACCTCCATCAGGAGGCCCTCACAGGTTAGTATAATATTCCTCCATCAGGAAGCCCTCACAGGTTAGTATAATGTACCTCCATCAATAGACCTCCACCAGGAGGCCTACTAAGATATTTTACATCTCTACCAGGCCTTCACAGGTATAATAATACCTTTGTTACCTCAACCAGGAGGTCTACTTAGGTGATATTATACAGCATTGCCAGGAGGCACTCTGTAGTGTCCCACTAATGTTCTGTGTGCATCCAAAATGTCTCCCTATTTCCTATAGTGCACTACTTTAGACCAGAGCCCTATGGCACCCTATTCCCTATTATAGTGCACTACTAGCCCTGTGGGACTTGGTCAAAACAAGTGCACTACGTAGGGATTAGGGAGACATTTTGGACGCCGCGTCTGTCTCACCACCTTATGCTGCGGGTTAAAATATTGTGTGACATTGATGTCTCTGTGCCTCAGGCTGTTGTTGTTTAGATATACACAGCGGAACCAGGGGAAAGACGACAGTCTGTGGGGATGACAGACATATTGTTTGTGTCCTTGCTGGTTCAGTCCTAGTCAGTCAGTACGGTGATGGAGAGAATGTTGCATCATCGTCCTTAGCAGTTCTAGCGTTGTGGATTATCTAAATCAGGCCTGCCCAACCTTCTTCCTGGAGAGAGACCCTCCTATAAAAATGCTCACCCATCTACACACAATACCCCATAATGATACATTGGGCCCGCGGTGGCCTTCATAGGCCCGCGGTGGCCTCGCGGCCTTCATAAAGAGACTGTCACCATACAGTCATGGAAGTCAACAGTAAATGGACAGTTGAACATAGCCAATCAGAGTTGCTAATTCACCAGGGACACATGCCAGCATGGCACCGACTGGTTGGCATCACTCACTCGGGGCCCAGGGGTATTACAGTGGAAGGGGGCACCTCCTTACAAGACTACATTATTAGTAGTGGTTATGTCTTCCATGACTCAGGACTGGTGTCTGGTCACTGCCTCATCCACTCATGGATGCCAATGCCGTTTAGCCAACTTTCATGTCATCCAAATTTGTTGGATTGTCTGTAAATAGTTCTTTGGTCTACTGGTCCTGGAGCCAGGTAATGTTCTGACTCACCTGGGCCTCTCGTTCCTCTCCCCCCTCGTCCCCTCTCCCCCTCTCTAGGTAACGTTCTGACCCACCTGGGCCTCTCGTTCCTCTCTCCCCTGCCTCCTCTCTCTAGGTAACGTTCTGACCCACCTGGGCCTCTCGTTCCTCTCTCCCCTCCCTCCTCTCTCTAGGTAACGTTCTGACCCACCTGGGCCTCTCGTTCCTCTCTCCCCTCCCTCCTCTCTCTAGGTAACGTTCTGACCCACCTGGGCCTCTCGTTCCTCTCTCCCCTCCCTCCTCTCTCTAGGTAACGTTCTGACCCACCTGGGCCTCTCCCCCTCTCTAGGTAACGTTCTGATCCACCTGGGCCTCTCGTTCCTCTCTCCTCTCCCCCTCTCTAGGTAACGTTCTGACCCACCTGGGCCTCTCGTTCCTCTCCTCACCTCACTCCCCGTCTTCCATCCAGGTAACGTTTTTCTCTCTCCTCCCCTCCAGGTAATGTCCTGACCCACCTGGGCCATTCGTTCTTCACCCAGAGTTTCCTGGGCAGCAGGGAGCATGGAGGGTTCCTCTACGTCTCCCCGTCCTTCCAGTCCCTCCAGGACCTGATGCTCCCCAACCCCCCCTACCTGTTTGGGGTGTTGCTGCAGAAGTGGGAGACCCCCTGGGCCAAGGTGTTCCCCCTCAGACTCATGTTCCGGCTGGGTGCAGAGTACAGATGTGAGTACAGAGGCATTGCTTTCTTTTGGCTGGATATTTTTTTGGCTTGTTAGAAGAGAGAGTGATGTAATTTACGTTATGTTTTCAGTCTACCCCTGCCCTCTGTTCAGTGTGCGGTTTAGAAAACCCCTCTTTGGAGAGACCGGCCACACCATCATGAACCTGCTAGCAGTAAGAACTTGTCTTTTTTTTCTTTTGAATGATTTTAAGTGTTTTGTTTACTTTCTGATTTTATATCTTTTTGTTATTTTTTTTTGGCCTCAATGTCTTGTGTTGACGAGCAGCACTTCCCTAACTACCAGTACACGTTGTCCCTGGTGAAGGGTCTATATAATATAATGTACCTACAGGACTTCCGTAACTACCAGTACACGTTGTCCATGGTGAAGGGTCTAGTGGTGGACATGGAGGTGAAGAAGACCTGCATCAAGATCCCCAGCAACCGATACAACGAGGTGAGGCTCTCAACCAATCATATTAGTTCCCAGTGGGGCTTAGCCAATCAGATCAGATTCCTACTCAGGGGGGGCTCAACCAATCACCCCCCCCCCCCCCCCCCCCTTTGCAGTTATGTTCCCAGCCAGTCATTAGTCGCCATGCTCCTCAACCAGAGGCAACAGACCCGTGTTAATTTCATCAACAAAAATAGTGAGTCATATTCATAGGACACTTAATTTTTCAGTGGCAATTGACTTAAGACAATCTTCTCTGTGACTAAGTGGACTGGACAAGAGTTTTTTGTAATGAGTGGGAGCTTTTTGCTAATGAACACAATTAAGTTGCTAGGGGGCAGTATTTTCATTTTTGGAAAAAAAACTGTTCCCGTTTTAAACGGGATATTTTGTCAGGACAAGATGCTAGAATATGCATATAATTGACAGCTTTCGATAGAAAACACTCTATTGTTTCTAAAACAGTAAATATATTGTCTGTGAGTATAACAGAACTGATGTTGCAGGCGAAAGCCTGAGAAAAATCCAATCCGGAAGTGCCCCAGGTTTTGAAAGCGCTGCGTTCCAATGACTCCCTATTCAGCTGTGAATGTACCATCAACGAGCTTACACTTTCTACGTATTCCCCAAGGTGTCTACAGCATTGTGATGTAGTTTTACGCATTTCTGTTGAAGAATAGCCGTAGACGGCCACATTGCGTAAGTGGTCACATGGTGGCTCCGAGAGAGATTCTCGCGTAAAATACAGAGGTAGCCATTACTCCATTCGGTCCTAGTGAAAAACGAATTGTCCCGACGGATATACTATCGAATAGATATTAGAAAAACACCTTGAGGATGGATTCTAAACAACGTTTGCCATGTTTCTGTCGATATTATGGAGCTAATTTGGAATATTTTTCGGCGTTGTGGTGACCGCAATTTCCGGGCGATTTCTCAGCCAAACGTGAAGAACAAACGGAGCTGTTTCGCCTACAAAAATAATTTTTGGGGAAAAAATTAACTTTGGCTATCTACCTGGGAGTCTCGTGAGTGAAAACATCTGAAGTTCATCAAAGGTAAACGATTTAATTTGATTGGTTTTCTGATTTCCGTGACAAGGTTGCCTGCTGCTAGCAAGGCATAATGCTATGCTAGGCTATCGATAAACTTACACAAATGCTTGTCTAGCTTTGGCTGTAGAGCATATTTTGAAAATCTTAGACGACAGGGTGATTAACAAAAGGCTAAGCTGTGTCTCAATATATTTCATTTGTGATTTTCATAAATAGGAATATTTTCTAGGGATATTTATGTCCGTTGCGTTATGCTAATTAGTTTCAGGCGATGATTATGCTCCCGCATGCGGGTTTGGGAGTCACTAGAGGTTAATATTAGCAGCAGAGATGCGCAGTCCTGTTCAGCAGTGGGAAGGACGAGCCACACCTAATACACACGGCCTATATCAGCTGGTGAGCTGTGGGGGGATAAGTGTGGGCAGACAGGCTCCGCCTCCGATTATACATATCGCCACAGGCAACTCTCTTGCTTCCCCATTGCTAACTAGCCGTTTACCCTGTCGGCTACGGAGGAGGAGCCGCTTGCCCTGTCGGCTACGGAGGAGGAGCCGCTTGCCCTGTCGGCTACGGAGGAGCCGTTTGCCCTGTCGGCTACGGAGGAGGAGCCGCTTGCCCTGTCGGCTACGGAGGAGGAGCCGCTTGCCCTGTCGGCTACGGAGGAGGAGCCGCTTGCCCTGTCGGCTACGGAGGAGGAGCCGCTTGCCCTGTCGGCTACGGAGGAGGCCAATTGTGGCCAATTGTGCGTCGCCCCATGGACCTCCCGGTCGCGGCCGGTTACGACAGAGCCTGGGCGCGAACCCAGGGACTCTGATGGCACAGCTGGCGCTGCAGTACAGCGCCCTTGGAAAATAAAAAGAAATCAGCCAAGACCTCTGGTGGGGGGGGGGGGGGGGGGGCGGGAATAAAGAAATCGGATCTAATTTAGAGTCCTGTTCATACTGTAACCACGTTTGAACAGGCAGAAGTGATCTGGTTTAGAGGGTCTTTGTCCCAACCCCATTTCCCCAAACCTCTACACTCCAGGGCATGCTATTGGTTTAATTTAATATGATTTTTTTTTCACAGCTACAACAGAGACCAATGAAATGTTATTTCTAGCCTCGTTATGAACAAGTGACAGGGTTCGTCCAGTGACATGACAGATTGGGACCCTTTTTTAATGACACAACCACGTTCTCTGTCCCCCTCCAGCTAATGGAGGCTATGAACAAGTATTTATGTCCCCTTGCAGCTAATGAAGGCTATGAACAAGTCCAATGAGCACGTCTTGGCCATGGGGGCGTGTTTCAACGAGCGGGCCGACTCCCACCTGGTGTGTGTACAGAACGATGACGGAAACTACCAGACACAGGCCATCAGCATTCACCATCAACCACGCAAAGGTAGGGTCGACACACAACAACGTGGAGTCATAGTCTGGGAAGTGGACTAACAAAACCATAGGTGGCGTTAGTGTTGAACCCCGCCCCTTCAGATGGCGTTAGTGTTGAACCCCGCCCCTTCAGATGGCGTTAGTGTTGAATCCCGCCCCTTCAGATGGCTTACGATTTATATGGAAATGTCATGCCGATTTTAAAACCAGTATTTGTTGTTTTTCTTCCAGTGACCGGCGCCTGCTTCTTCGTGTTCAGTGGTTCTCTCAAGGCAGGACAACTGGCCAAGACCAGCATTGTTGAAGGTACTCCCGTTTACCCACCTGTTATTTTCTTAATAGGATGTACCCACCTTGTTATTTTCTTAATAGGACGTACCCACCCACCTGTTATTTTCTTAAATAGGATGTACCCACCTGTTAATTTCTTAATAGGATGTAACCACCTTGTTATTTTGTTAATAGGATGTACCCACCTGTTACGCTACATTAGTGGTTTGGGTTTACAGGTATCACCAATGTCTACCTATCACCTATATTACCCACTGTCATCAGGGGTTTAAATTACACCGTGGTTCCGCTGTAGACGGGGGGGGGGGGGGTGGTGATATACCTGTTGTTCCCCTGTAGACGGGGGGGGGGGGTGGTGATATACCTGTTGTTCCGCTGTAGACGGGGGGGGGGGGGGGTGGTGGTGATATACCTGTTGTTCCCCTGTAGACGTGGGGGGGGGGGGTGATATACCTGTCGTTCGCCTGTAGACGGGGGGGTGATATACCTGTTCCCCTGTAGACGGTGTGATGGTGCAGATCACAGGAGAGACTATGGACGCTCTACGGCAAGCCCTGAGGGACATGAAGGACTTCAGTATCACCTGTGGCCTGGTCGACCAGGAGGACAGGCAGGAACATGTTCACATACAGTGGATAGAAGATGACATCAACTTCAACAAGGGGTAAGGGGAGAGGGAGAGGTGGAGGGAGAGGCAGGGAGGAAGAGGCAGGGAGAGGGAGTGGAGGGAGAGGCAAGGAGGGAGAGAAGGGAGGAAGTGGAGGGAGAGGCAAGGAGAAGGGAGGGAGGAAGTAGAGGGATGCTTCACAGTAGGTATGCTGCTTATATTGTGGACAGGTGTCTTTTATACTGATAACAAGTTCAAACAGGTGCCATTAATAGATGTAACGAGTGGAGGACAGAGGAGCCTCTTAAAGAAGAAGTTACAGGTCTGTGAGAGCCAGAAATCTTGCTTGTTTGTCCACCATAATTTGCAAATAAATTCATAAAAAATCCTACAATGTGATTTTCTGGATTTTTTTTCTAATTTCGTCTGTCATAGTTGAAGTGTACCTATGATGAAAATTACAGGCCTCTCATCTTTTTAAGTGGGAGAACTTGCACAATTGGTGGCTGACTAAATACTTTTTTGCCCCACTGTAAGCCATTTAGTAATAGCTTAATCTTGTCTTCTGATTGGGTGGGTGACAAGGTAATGTTGCAATATTTCTTCCAACGATCCAATCCTGTCTCTCAATCTACAGGAGTGGCTGGAGGTTAGGGATCGATTTGGACAATTTTTATTTATTTAAATACAGTACTCTCTGCCTTTCTTGTGTCCATCTATGACTGACAGTAAATGTTAACTATACCCCCCCCCCCCCCCCCCCCAACACAGAGTGATCAGTCCTATCGATGGGAAGTCTATGGAGTCCATCACTAGTGTGAAGATCTTCCAAGGGTCGGAGTTCAAGGCCAACGGGAAGGTCATCCGCTGGACAGAGGTATGTAACGTGTTGTCATCCTCCCTTCACCCTTCTCCCCAGAGGTTCAGCTCCTCTGAAGGGATGGGAGGCGAGGCTTCTCCCCAGAGGTTCAGCTCCTCTGAAGGGATGGGAGGCGAGGCTTCTCCCCAGAAGTTCAGCCCCTCTGAAGGGATGGTTCATTCCCCTTCATGGATTTAAAAGGAATGGATTGGTGTTGGAAATATTGATGTCTAATTTCCCCCTCTCGCTCTCTCTCTCCAGGTGTTCTACCTCCAGAGTGATGACCAGGCTCAGCCCAACGGTCTGAGTGACCCTGCTGATCACAGCCGTTTGACGGAGAACGTAGCGAGGGCGTTCTGTGTGGCGTTGTGCCCTCACCTGAAACTGTTGAAGGAGGATGGCATGGCCAAGCTGAGCCTACGCGTCACCCTCGACTCAGATCAGGTAGATGTTTTTTTTTAAATGTTTTATTATATTTTCATCAAAGGTACAATCCAGAGTCCCTTGTGACAGCAGAGCAAGGGGTAAATGCTATTGACACGATTTCTGCCAATCAGGGCAGCCAAAGCATCTGTTAATTGTCTTCTAAACCAGGGTAAGGAACAACAAGCTGTTTGTGATGACTTTGTTCCAGACTAGGTGACAGAGTAATGTAGCTGTGTTCTACAGTAACCTGTGTGTGTGTGTGTGTGCACGCGCGCCCAGGATAGATTGATTGGAAATTTTTCTTGTGCTTTTTCAATACATTTCTGTGTTCTATTCATGTGCTGTTCTAATAACCCATTTCTGTGTTCATGCAAGTGACTGAACGAATGAATCCTCACTTCAGTATCTGCAATTTGGCAGGACGCCCAGACCTTTTTTTGAGAATGAAAAATATCTAAGTTTCAAGGTCTCCCGCTTGGAGAGAAGAAGCCTCGTGTGGCATTGGTCTGTCAGATGAATGAAACAAACTTTAATCAATTATGAATTGATGAATAAGCTAAATCATGCAAATATGACTTGTCAGTATATAAGGGAACTAACGGGACCGTCCCGTTTGAGCTTCTGACAGACCTTCACTATGGTGCGCGCCGACAATTAAAAAAAAAAAAAAAGATTAATTTAAGATTGACTTCAAGTGGTAATTTCCACAACATTGTGTAGAATTTCCATGACAATAGATCAATAGATCGATCAATCATAACTACCTGTCTCTGTCCTGTTGCTAGGTGGGTTACCTGGCGGGCAGTAACGGCCAGCCTCTCCTCCCCCGTTACCTGAGCGACCTGGACAGTACCCTGATCCCTGTCATCCACAGCGGGGCATGTCAACTCAGTGAGGGCCCTGTCATCATGGAGCTGGTTTTCTACATCCTGGAGATTATCTCCTAGGAGACGGATGCAACGGACTCCTGGTTCTCCCTTTCTCTCTGCCACCACCTCTTTTTTTTCCCCCCAACCCATTCTGCCTCGCCTCCCATCCCTTCAGAGGGGCTGAAAACTGAGCAGGGCAGCTAGCTAATGTTACTGTCCCTTCACCAGACGGTCAGCTAGCTCTGCTGGTTAGCTACCAGCTAGCTAATGTTACTGTCCCTTCACCAGACGGACAGCTAGCTCTGCTGGTTAGCTACCAGCTAGCTAATGTTGCTATCCCTTCACCAGACGGACAGCTAGCTCTGCTGGTTGGCTACCAGCTAGCTAATGTTGCTATCCCTTCACCAGACGGACAGCTAGCTCTGCTGGTTAGCTACCAGCTAGCTAATGTTACTGTCCCTTCACCAGACGGACAGCTAGCTCTGCTGGTTAGCTACCAGCTAGCTAATGTTGCTATCCCTTCACCAGACGGACAGCTAGCTCTGCTGGTTGGCTACCAGCTAGCTAATGTTGCTATCCCTTCACCAGACGGACAGCTAGCTCTGCTGGTTAGAGACCAGCTAGCTAATGTTGCTATCCCTTCACCAGACGGACAGCTAGCTCTGCTGGTTGGCTACCAGCTAGCTAATGTTGCTATCCATTCACCAGATGCACAGCTAGCTCTGCTGGTTAGCTACCAGCTAGCTAATGTTGCTATCCCTTCACCAGACGGACAGTTAGCTCTGCTGCTTAGCTACCAGCTAGCTAGCGTCCCTCTACTCCACCTATGCACCATCTCTTCTCTGTCCTTGGACCAGATCACATGATCCAGGAAGTCTGAGTAGCATTCCAGTTCCACTGTGGTAGCTAGAGGACAAAGCAGAAGCACTGCACTCTGGGAAATGTATTCTCTGAAGGCCTTGTTGTAGCATGGGGGTGCTCTGAGGACCTGATGGAGAGGTGTCCAGAGCTCTGCCTGATGAAACGGCGCTTCGATCTCCGCTGACAGGGACTTCACGCGGTCCGGTGAGCTAGGAAGATTAAAGAAACTCAGATATGTGGAGAAGGAGGAAGCCATCCTCCTGTTGATGCGGTTTCATTTGCACCCCGGTGCTCAGTGTCAGTGCCTGCAGGCACAACTCTTCACAGAGGAAGGAAGGGTTTAAGGAATGATTGAAGGAAGGATGCAAGAAAAGGAAGGACTCTCCTCGGGTCTTAAGTCTGGCCTCTTTTAGCTTTATCCAATGATCACCAGATTCTTTATTTCCTGACGCGGACCGACTACAGTTTGTTTGCTCTAGTTGTGCTGTTGGAATGTTTTCTAGGCAGCACAATTGTAGTTGTCTCACTAGATCCTCCTGTAGCAGAGACGCAGCACAGCATCCTACTCCCTTATTTAGGGCACAACTTGACCCCATAGGCCTTTGGTGAAAAGTCGTGAGCTATATAAGGGATAGGGGTCCATAGATTTGGGATACAGCCCAGCCCAGGACTGCCCTCTGCTGTGTGAATAAGGACCTAAACAGATTTGTAAGAATAATGTAGTTCTGTTCTTGAGGATGAGAAACTGTAAGGTCTTTATTTTTGTCGATTTAAATTTGGCAGACCCCCCCCCAATAGACATGCGGACATTTCGTAAAGATAGTGACGGTAAATCGGAAGTTGTGTGTAAACAAAGATCAATATATTATTAAGTACTTGAGACATGACCATTGTGGTTTTGTTGGTAAAAAACAATAACCCTACGATATGAACGAGCAGCGCTACGATAGATCGATAGACAAGTCTCATCTGTAAACTCAGACAATCACGCATGAATATCTGCAGGAGATGCATTGACAAACATCATTTAAGGTATACGTTTGTATACCATATGTATTAAAGAGAGTCATTTTATTGTCACGATAAAATAAATGTGGTTGGCAGGACAGTATTGAGGACGTAGTATAATGAGGACAATGAATAAACAAACTGCTATGGACAAATTACATTAAAATGGTTATTGTTGGAGGGTTTCATAACTCCTGGGTCGTGTTCATTTAGGCACCAAACGGAAGAAAACAGACTGTGACAGGAAGGGACTAACTGAACTATCTGTCCAATGAGGAACACTTGTTTTCATTTTCCACTGCAAAACGTTTTGCGCTAATTTAATACGGCGTTGGAGTTGTCCAATAAGAAACAGTCTTTTTTTTTTTTTTTTTTTTTGGTGTCTTTTGCAAAAATATTTTCTGTAACATCCCCTAATGAACAGCACCCAGTTTTCTGGAGAGGGGGACGATCATTGTCATTGTGTGTGTCAGTGCAACTTCAATAGGAAACATTTTAAAGATTTATTTTGGTCCCAAGATTTTCCATGGATGTATTGGAACCAAACGAAACGGCGCGGGACCTACCTAAAATGGTCCAATAGAAACTCTCTTGTTATGACCAATCATTTCCCGTTTGCTTACGGTGTACACTAGTGAACACACCCTTTTGACTCCCCTCCCTCCCTTGGCATTACTTCAGGTGTGCATTACCCGAAGGTGTAATTGTTTTTCTTGATGGTAGCATTTTGTTATTGAATTAAACAGACTTCTACCAGAACTCGTACTGCATGTATACAGAAACCAACTAAACAAGCTCGCAATGGTGACGAGAGCAATCCAACTTCTCTGCAGACAATATTCTGCCGTTGTGTGGATTGAGTCCAACACAAAAACATCCATTGAATCAGCCTTGAACATGGCTGGATTTTCAGAAAATCCTGGTTTTCTTCTTAATTTTAACATTTTGATATCATCAATCAACAAATAAATACATCTGTATGAAAAGCCAAAAACCCTGTACATCTTACTGTTCACTACAAATGTCTAAACCAGTCTATCAAACTGTAGTATAATAAAAATGTATATAAAAGTTAAAAGCATCTTTCCTTTTTTTCCCCTCCCAAATACACATTCAGGGATGTCACACTAGAACCTATAAGCTGTACACTGAAGTCTCTTTAAAATAAACATTAGAACCAAGTGGAGCGGAGGGGGGGGGGGCATATTGGAGCGGAGGGGGGGGGGGCATATTGGAGCGGAGGGGGGGGACATATTGGAGCGGGGGGGGCATATTGGAGCGGGAGGGGAGGGCATATTGGAGCGGGGGGGGAGGGCATATTGGAGCGGGGGGGGAGGGCATATTGGAGCGGAGGGGGGGAGGGCATATTGGAGCGGAGGGGGGGAGGGCATATTGGAGCGGAGGGGGGGAGGGCATATTGGAGCGGAGGGGGGGAGGGCATATTGGAGCGGAGGGGGGGGAGGGCATATTGGAGCGGAGGGGGGGGAGGGCATATTGGAGCGGAGGGGGGGAGGGCATATTGGAGCGAGGGGGGGAGGGCATATTGGAGCGGAGGGGGGGAGGGCATATTGGAGCGGAGGGGGGGAGGGCATATTGGAGCGGAGGGGGGGAGGGCATATTGGAGCGGAGGGGGGGAGGGCATATTGGAGCGGAGGGGGGAGGGCATATTGGAGCGGAGGGGGGGAGGGCATATTGGAGCGGAGGGGGGGAGGGCATATTGGAGCGGAGGGGGGGAGGGCATATTGGAGCGAGGGGGGGAGGGCATATTGGAGCGAGGGGGGGAGGGCATATTGGAGCGAGGGGGGGAGGGCATATTGGAGCGAGGGGGGGAGGGCATATTGGAGCGAGGGGGGGAGGGCATATTGGAGCGAGGGGGGGAGGGCATATTGGAGCGAGGGGGGGAGGGCATATTGGAGCGAGGGGGGGAGGGCATATTGGAGCGAGGGGGGGAGGGCATATTGGAGCGGGGGGGGGGAGGGCATATTGGAGCGGGGGGGGGAACATATTGGAGCGGGGGGGGAGGGCATATTGGAGCGGGGGGGGGGGGGCATATTGGAGCGGAGGGGGGGGGAACATATTGGAGCGGGGGGGGGAACATATTGGAGCGGGGGGGGGAACATATTGGAGCGGGGGGGGGGGACATATTGGAGCGGAGGGGGGGAGGGCATATTGGAGCGAGGGGGGGAGGGCATATTGGAGCGAGGGGGGGAGGGCATATTGGAGCGAGGGGGGGAGGGCATATTGGAGCGAGGGGGGGAGGGCATATTGGAGCGAGGGGGGGAGGGCATATTGGAGCGAGGGGGGGGAGGGCATATTGGAGCGGGGGGGGAGGGCATATTGGAGCGGGGGGGGGGGGGGGGAGGGCATATTGGAGCGGAGGGGGGGGAACATATTGGAGCGGGGGGGGGGAACATATTGGAGCGGGGGGGGGGAACATATTGGAGCGGGGGGGGAACATATTGGAGCGGGGGGGGGGGGGAACATATTGGAGCGGGGGGGGGGGGGGACATATTGGAGCGGGGGGGGGAACATATTGGAGCGGGGGGGGGGAACATATTGGAGCGGGGGGGGGGGAACATATTGGAGCGGGGGGGGGAACATATTGGAGCGGAGGGGGGGAACATATTGGAGCGGAGGGGGGGGACATATTGGAGCGGAGGGGGGGGACATATTGGAGCGGAGGGGGGGGACATATTGGAGCGGAGGGGGGGGACATATTGGAGCGGAGGGGGGGACATATTGGAGCGGAGGGGGGGACATATTGGAGCGGAGGGGGGGACATTGGAGCGGAGGGGGGGACATTGGAGCGGAGGGGGGGACATATTGGAGCGGAGGGGGGGACATATTGGAGGGGGGGGAACATATTGGAGGGGGGGAACATATTGGAGCGGAGGGGGGGGAACATATTGGAGCGGAGGGGGGGACATATTGGAGCGGAGGGGGGAACATATTGGAGCGGAGGGGGGAAACATTGGAGCGGAGGGGGGAAACATTGGAGCGGAGGGGGGACCATATTGGAGGGGGGGAACATTGGAGGGGGGAAACATATTGGAGCAGAGGTGCGAAAGTTTGCGTTTTGATGAGAAACATTCAATTAAAAAGGATATTTTGGGGAGATGTGACTGCATTGATTATAAGTAATCAGTTGACAATATGATGATAGTAGCGATGTACTCAATGTCCTTAGATGTTCTCTGTATATCGAGGTACAGTGCATTCGGAAATAATTCAGACTTTTTCCACATTTTGTTTTATGTTACAGCCTTATTCTAGAATGGATTCAATAAAACATTTCCCTCATCCATCTACACACAATACCCCATAATGACAACACAATACCCCATAATGACATCACAATACCCCATAATGACATCACAATACCCCATAAGGACAAAGTGAAAACAGGTCTTTTAGAATTTTTTGCAAATGTATTAAAATGTTTTAAAAAACAAGACTCCTTCTTTACACAAGTATTCAGACCTGTTGTTATGAGACTCGAAATTGAGCTCAGGTGCATCCTGTTTCCATTGATCATCCTTGAGATGTTTCTAGAACTTGATTGGAGTCCACCTGTGGTAAATTCAATTGATTGGACATGATTTGGAAAGGCACACACCTGTCTATATAAGGTCCCACAGTTGACAGTGCATGTCAGACAGAAAACCAAGCCATGAGGTTGAAGGAATTGTCCGTAGAGCTCTGGGATATTGGATTGTGTCGAGGCACAGATCTGGGGGAAGGGTACCAAAAAATGTCTGCAGCATTGAAGGTCCCCAAGAACACAGTGGGCTGCATCAGGATGAGCCTGCAGGAAGGGTACCACATGAGGGAGGAGGATGTCTTCCCTGTAACGCACAGCGTAGAAGTTGCCTGCAATGACAACAAGCTCAGTCTGATGATGCTGTGACACACCGCTCCAGACCATGACGGACCCTCCACCTCCAAATCGATCCCGCTTCAGAGTACAGGCCTCAGTATAACGCTCATTCCTTCGACAATGAGCGCAAATCCGACCATCACCCCTGAACTGCACTTTTTTTCCCAGTCCTGTCTGGTCCAGCGATGGCGGGGGGTTTGTGCCCATAGGCGACATTGATGCTGGTGATGTCTGATAAATACCTGCCTTACAACAGGCCTACAAGCCTTCAGTCCAGCCTCTCTCAGCCTATTGTGGACAGTCTGAGCACTGATGGAGGGATTGTGTGTTCCTGGTGTAACTCGGGCAGTTGTTGCCATCCTGTACCTGTCCCGCAGGTGTGATGTTCGGATGTAACGATCCTGTGCAGGTGTTGTTACACGTGGTCTGCCACTACGAGGATGATCAGCTGTCCATCCTGTCTCCCTGTAGCGCTGTCTTAGGCGTCTCACAGTACGGACATTGCAATTTATTGCCGTGGCCACATCTGCAGTCCTCATGCCTCCTTGCAGCATACCTAAGGCACATTCATCCAGATGAGCAGGGACCCTGGGCATCTTTCTTTTGGTGTTTTTCAGAGTCAGTAGAAAGGCCTCTTTAGTGTCCTAAGTTTTCATAACTGTGACCTTAATTGCCTTCCGTCTGTAAGCTGTTAAGTGTCTTAACGACCGTTCCATAGGTGCATGTTCATTAATTGTTTATGATTCATTGAACACGCCTGGGGAAACTGTGTTTAAACACTTTACAATTTTACAAGAACTGTGAAGTTAATTTGAAAAATCCATTTATCTTTTGAAAGACAGGGTCCTGAAAAAGGGACGTTTCTTTTTCTGCTGTTTATGAAAGTCACAAGGTTGGACAAACTTCATTCAAGGGTTTTTCTTGATTTGTACTATTTCCTACATTTGTAGAATAATAGTGATGACAAATGTAATCATGTAGTAACCAAAGAAGTGTTAAACAATTAAATATATTTTATATTTAGCCAGCCTTGATGACAGCTTTGCACACTCTTGGCATTCTCTCAACCAGCTTCATGAGGAATGCTTTTTTGACTGCAGAGGCCAGGTCATCTGATGCAGCACTCCATCACTCTCCTTCTTGGTCAAATAGCCCTGACACAGCCTGGAGGTGTGTTTTGGGTCATTGTCCTGTGGAAAAACCAATTATAATCCCACTAAGCGCAAACCACATGGGATGGTGTATCACTGCAGAATGCTGTGGTAGCCATGCTGGTTAAGTGTGCCTTGAATTCTAAATAAAATCACTGACAGTGTCACCAGTGTAACCGATGTGAAATGGCTAGCTAGTTAGCGGTGGTGCGTGCTAATAGCGTTTCAAGCCGTGACGTCACTCGCTCCGAGACCTTGGAAGTAGTGGTTCCCCCTTTGCTCTGCAAGGGCCGCGGCTTTTGTGGAGCGATGGGTAACGATGCTTCGAGGGTGGCTGTTGTCTATGTGTGCAGAGGGTCCCTGGTTCGAAAGTTAGACTGTAACACCAGCAACAGCACACCACCACCTCCATGAAAATTACCACATCTAAGTGTGCTCACTTGTCAGAATATTGTTGTTCAATGTCATATTCTTCCTGGGTGTGTATATTAGCAGATTTGAATCAGATTTCATGTTGCTAAAAATGGAGCCAGTTCCACAGCCCTAACCAGAATAATTGCAAACCAACCCAGAAAGAGATCTGGGAAAGCCTGAGGATCAACGACATGAGCTGGCAGGCTTGTGGTGAGTTGGTTGCTAGTCAGGTCATGTGAGCTCTTTTACCTGGCTGAGTTCCAGCTGTTGGATACAACCGACATCATTTAATTTGAGCTCAAGGAACAACAAAAGAGAGAGTTGAAGATTTTGTGATTAAACAATATTTTATACACATTGTCTTTTTTTGGTCTGCAGAAAATTTGTAAGAAGTCGCTCAGTGGTGAGTCTTGAACAGGGCGATTTGATCAACCAATCGTGGTCCGTTATGGTGTGCATACCGGATACTTCCTCTATGGCGAGACTATTTAAACCACTGCCCGCGAAAAAATACACGAATGATCGTCTTTCTGACGCCTTCTGAGAGGGTCTGCTGGTTTCATTTAATGTTATTCTGCCCAGGTCATCAACACAGCGTTTGATACTAGTTTATTCTGCTCACAGTTCGCGGGGACTGTCCTGTCGTTTTGGAAGAACTATCCGCGTAAGTATCCAGCTGTTATGATCTCTGAGTTACACGGGTTTGTTTTTAGGTCAAGACTGTCGTGACATGCGTAAATCCAGAAATATGAATTATCAATAAAGGAAGCTATATGTTTATACATGAATACATCGTTCAAGTATACACAGAGTTAGTATAAAGAAGACAGTTCTTTATCGAGCACCTTGTCATCGCAGCTGATCTGTCTCAAATGTTATCGCGCCATTTTCTAGGTCAATCAGGTGGCTGATATCCTGTTTTCTTCTCACGGTGACGGACAACTTCATGGACATTTAGATTTTGGTATCCTAAAACATATGATACGATTTTGAATCAGGTAAGACATGTATTAATGTTGATTCATGTAAACCATAGTTTAATCAAATGTTCAAGAAAAATGTTCCGGAATGCAACCTACCTTTTTTTTTTTATAAAGGTCGTTTTCTCAAATAATTTTGAGCTGTAGTTCGAATCAGAGTTCGACTCTTTGCTACATTATAGTGTGCACACCAGTCCAAATGAACCGAATAGTCCGAACTAAGGGGGTCGACGCACCAGAGTTCAGAAAACCGCACCAAACCAATATGAGAGTAAGAGTCAAGAAGGAAACCACTTTCATGAATCATAATATTTTTTATTTAACATTTTATTTAACTAGGCAAGTCAGTTAAGAATAAATTCATATTTACAATGACGGCCTACACCGGCCAAACCCGGACGATGCTGGGCCAATTGTGCGCCGCACCATGGGACTCCAAATCACTGCCGGTTGTGATACAGCCTAGATTAGGGCGGGAAAGTACATTGCATGGAGGGTGCCATCAAAAACTCGAAATAATTAAGAGAATAAATCAGTCTCAATAATTCGAGAATAAAGTAGAAATATTTTCAGAATACATTTTTTTATAAAATTGAAAATAAAGTAGAAATAATATTTAGAGAATAAAGTCATTTTGGAGGGAGAAGGCTACAGCAGGATATTTTTCTCAGCCACAATCACATGACTACTGGGATCAGCATGGTACGGAATACATATTAGGAACTCATTCCATAACTGACTAGGGGAGGGTTTAGGAGGAGTGGTGATACTTGACTAGGGGAGGGTTTAGGAGGAGTGGTGATACTTGACTAGGGGAGGGTTTAGGAGGAGTGGTGATACTTGACTAGGGGAGGGTTTAGGAGGAGTGGTGATACTTGACTAGGGGAGGGTTTAGGAGGAGTGGTGATACTTGACTAGGGGAGGGTTTAGGAGGAGGGGTGATACTTGACTAGGGGAGGGTTTAGGAGGAGGGGTGATACTTGACTTGTGCAGGGTTGACACTTGACTAGTTAAGGAGTAAGGTCTGAGGAGGAATGATGTTCTTGAAATTAAATTTACACTTTATTATTTAAATAAGTTTAATTTAGACTAGTCTCAATATAATACAACTTTATTCTCAACATTCTGAGAATTTGAAGTGTTATTCATGCATTTAAAAAATATATATTTGTAAAAAAAATAATTACAAAAAAGTCAACTTTGGGTACAAAAACAGTCCGACTCTGCTTCTTTCTCAATTTTCAGACAGAAATGGGGTGTGGCATAAGTGGTTCATCCATGTGTTTTTCTGGTCATGCGCGCAGCAACCAATGTTGCTAGTTTGTTAGCTAAGCTAGCCACTGTAGCTAGTTTGTTAGCTAAGCTAGCCACTGTAGCTAGCCAGTAACTCCTCCAGCACAGGATGTTGGTGGCACCTTAATTTGGGAGGACAGGCTCGTGGTATTGGCTGGAGCGGAATAGGTGGAATAGTATCAAACACATGGTTTCCATGGTTTCCTATTTGTTTGATGCCGTTCCATTCGCTCCTTTCCAGCCATTATTATGAGCCGTCCTCCCGTCAGCAGCCTCCACTGCCCTCCAGTACGTGTTGACGTCATTTTACAGGATTTGTTTTTGGACGGAAGCTGTAGAGATCGGTAAGAAATGGCACTTTTGTAGCTAAATATCTTATTCGGCCATTTTGTTTTTAAACATTAAATGACCTGGTATGATGGGGTATTGATCAATTATACAGTTTAAAGCTGTTGTTTTTGCCCAAAGTCAACCTTTTTAAGTACATCATTTTTTTTTCTTCTCTCTTCGCTTAGCCCTAATACTCTTCTGAAGTTGATTTACCGTTCTCCTAGCAGCAGGATATTATGCTGGCAGCACGATTGCAGATTTCTTCCCTTCAAAGTAAGAGTCCCGCTGCATAGACATGCTAAACTTTGGGAAATAAATTATCATTTGACGTATTTTATTGGTAATATTGTATTTATTGAACAGCCAGTTAACCCACTGTTCCTAGACCAGTTAACCCACTGTTCCTAGACCAGTTAACCCACTGTTCCTAGACCAGTTAACCCACTGTTCCTAGACCAGTTAACCCACTGTTCCTAGACCAGTTAACCCACTGTTCCTAGACCAGTTAACCCACTGTTCCTAGACCAGTTAACCCACTGTTCCTAGACCAGTTAACCCACTGTCCCTAGACCAGTTAACCCACTGTCCCTAGACCAGTTAACCCACTGTCCCTAGACCAGTTAACCCACTGTCCCTAGACCAGTTAACCCACTGTCCCTAGACCAGTTAACCCACTGTCCCTAGACCAGTTAACCCACTGTCCCTAGACCAGTTAACCCACTGTCCCTAGACCAGTTAACCCACTGTCCCTAGACCAGTTAACCCACTGTCCCTAGACCAGTTAACCCACTGTCCCTAGACCAGTTAACCCACTGTCCCTAGACCAGTTAACCCACTGTCCCTAGACCAGTTAACCCACTGTTCCTAGACCAGTTAACCCACTGTTCCTAGACCAGTTAACCCACTGTTCCTAGACCAGTTAACCCACTGTTCCTAGGCCAGTTAATCCACTGTTTCTAGACCAGTTAACCCACTGTTCCTAGACCAGGTTAACCCACTGTTCCTAGACCAGGTTAACCCACTGTTCCTAGACCAGGTTAACCCACTGTTCCTAGACCAGTTAACCCACTGTTCCTAGACCAGTTAACCCACTGTTCCTAGACCAGTTAACCCACTGTTCATAGACCAGTTAACCCACTGTTCCTAGACCAGTTAACCCACTGTTCCTAGACCAGTTAACCCACTGTTCCTAGACCAGTTAACCCACTGTTCCTAGACCAGTTAACCCACTGTTCCTAGACCAGTTAACCCACTGTTCCTAGACCAGTTAACCCACTGTCCCTAGACCAGTTAACCCACTGTTCCTAGACCAGGTTAACCCACTGTTCCTAGACCAGTTAACCCACTGTTCCTAGACCAGTTAACCCACTGTTCCTAGACCAGTTAACCCACTGTTCCTAGACCAGGTTAACCCACTGTTCCTAGACCAGTTAACCCACTGTTCCTAGACCAGGTTAACCCACTGTTCCTAGACCAGGTTAACCCACTGTTCCTAGACCAGTTAACCCACTGTTCCTAGACCAGTTAACCCACTGTTCCTAGGCCGTCATTGAAAATAAGAATTTGTTCTTAACTGACTTGCCTGGTTAAATAAATAAATAAACATGTATACCAGCATTTCTTTAAAACAATGTACACAAATACTGGTCTGTTGAAAGCTGTTGTGTAGGTTCTCTCTCCAACCCTGTTCCTAGAGCGCTCCCGCCCTGTAGGTTCTCTCCAACCCTGTTCCTAGAGCACTCCCGCCCTGTAGGTTCTCTCCAACCCTGTTCCTAGAGCGCTCCCGCCCTGTAGGTTCTCTCCAACCCTGTTCCTAGAGCGCTCCCGCCCTGTAGGTTCTCTCCAACCCTGTTCCTAGAGCACTCCCGCCCTGTAGGTTCTCTCCAACCCTGTTCCTAGAGCACTCCCGCCCTGTAGGTTCTCTCCAACCCTGTTCCTAGAGCACTCCCATCCTGTAGGTTCTCTCCAACCCTGTTCCTAGAGCACTCCCGCCCTGTAGGTTCTCTCCAACCCTGTTCCTAGAGCACTCCCGCCCTGTAGGTTCTCTCCAACCCTGTTCCTAGAGCACTCCCGCCCTGTAGGTTCTCTCCAACCCTGTTCCTAGAGCGCTCCCATCCTGTAGGTTTTTGCTCCAACCCTGTTCCTAGAGCGCTCCCATCCTGTAGGTTTTTGCTCCAACCCTGTTCCTGGAGCGCTCCCAAGCTGTAGGTTTTTGCTCCAACCCTGTTCCTAGAGCGCTCCCATCCTGTAGGTTTTTGTTCCAACCCTGTTCCTGGAGAGCTACCACCCTGTAGGTTCTCTCTCCAACCCTGTTCCTGGAGAGCTACCACCCTGTAGGTTTTCGCTCCAACCCTGTTCCTGGAGAGCTACCACCCTGTAGGTTCTCTCTCCAACCCTGTTCCTGGAGAGCTACCACCATGTAGGTTTTCGCTCCAACCCTAATCTAACGTACCTGATTCTAATAATTAGCTGGTTGATAAGCTGAATCAGGCTAGTTTGCACCTGGGGATGGAGTGAACATACAGGATGGTAGCGCTCCAGGAACAGGGTTGGAGAGAACCTACAGGACGGTAGCGCTCCAGGAACAGGGTTGGAGAGAGAACCTACAGGACGGTAGCGCTCCAGGAACAGGGTTGGAGAGAGAACCTACAGGACGGTAGCGCTCCAGGAACAGGGTTGGAGAGAACCTACAGGACGGTAGCGCTCCAGGAACAGGGTTGGAGAGAGAACCTACAGGACGGGAGCGCTTCAGGAACAGGGTTGGAGAGAACCTACAGGACGGTAGCGCTCCAGGAACAGGGTTGGAGAGAGAACCTACAGGACGGTAGCGCTCCAGGAACAGGGTTGGAGCGCCTTGGTGTATATTTAAAGAAATACACTATAACAAATGTATGTTATTGGAATGACTTAATAGAATCTGCAAAACTTTAAAAGTTTCTCTATTGTGCTGGGCAACAGGTTGAATACAGAGGACTGGTGACTCACTCCATTCACTGCAATACATAGTATATGAGATACTTATTGGCTTGTAGAGAAAAAAACATTACTTCCGGTCTTATGAACTAGGGTGGAAAATACAGGGCTATTAAGCAAATACGGATAGTTTTTGGAGGGGGACTGTGGTACATATCCAGCAACACAGCTTTAAATGAAAGGCAAAAGGCAAACTTTCAAATATATATATTTTTCTAAATGACCATCTAATTTATTTACAAGTTAAATGTCATGAATATTAACCAGGCTATTGGGACACAGTATAATCACTCTTTAACGAACAGCGATGGAGAAAATGATTTACAAGTTGTAGGCCGATATGTGCTGCTTGTCTATCAAGGTTAGCAGTAAAAGCATAGGACTATCACCTAGTTGTCAAAAAGTTTATTTACAAACTAAATTATCAAGGTCAGCAGAGGCAAGGCTATCAGCGCGCAGAGGCAAGGCTATCAGCGCGCAGAGGCAAGGCTATCAGCGCGCAGAGGCAAGGCTATCAGCGCGCAGAGGCAAGGCTATCAGCGCGCAGAGGCAAGGCTATCAGCGCGCAGAGGTGTTGCTTTTCTGTCAAGGATACTGTAAAGTCTTATTACCTAGTTTTCTAAACCAATAACGACAAGATTGAAATCTAATAAGGTCTAAGGTCAGCAACGGTATTTTCTGTCATTTTTCTCTAACTCGGTATGAAACGCTTCAGTGTAAAACGCTGTGTGTTAAATAGCTGTCTGTCCCTTTTAACCCAGTCAGGTTTTTAACAGAACAATATAACGAGCCATACCGTGTGTAACTTGTGAATGCGGGTTTTAACCAATCAGCATTCAGGATTAGACCCACCAGTTGTATAATTGCATGAAGGCCTACAGCAGCTCTGATTGGTTATCCTACTCTGAAGCTTTCTGCCTAGAGCAGAATCTCTTTCATAGTTAGTTTTGTTTCGGTAAGGTGTATTGTAAGTGACTAATGTTGCGTTGATTCGATCACAATTGCCACAGTAAAGGGAAACGCGCATAGTGTTAACTAACAGGGAAAACTGTAGAAAGTTCAGTAAAAGTCAATCTTGTGCTACTCTCCTTGGGCTGATATTTCTGTTGTGCAGCAGGGACACGTTCTGCTTAGAGGGAACATTGATTACTGAGTATTTTACGATTACAATTAGATCCATTTCAATCCCACTTTGTAACACAATGCAATGTGAAGAGATTCAAGGGATATGAATACTTTTTCAAGGCACTTTTTGGTTAGTACCACATTTTAATTTGTCACATGCTTTGTAAACAACAGGTTTAAACTAACAGTGAAATGCTTACTAATGAGCCCCAAATAATGCACAGAGAAATAATAACACAAGAAATAAGTCCACAATGAGTAACGATAACTTGTCTATTTACACGCGGTACCAGTACTGAGGCAATGTGCAGGGGTACGAGGTAATTGAGGTAGATATGTGAATGTATGTATGGATAAAGTGACAAGACAACAGGATAATTAAAATGGTAGTTTTCATAATTGGTCCTTAATATTTTTTAAATCTCATAAATAACTTATGGCCTTTTCTTGCTGGCACAACATCATTTTAATCACTGTCCAATGTTATCTTATTATTCAACTAATTATTACAATGTGTTGAAATGCAAGCTTTTATTTTGAAGGTTTCCTCATTACCATACGGAAGTGGCATTTTGATTGTGCTGCTGGCAGAATTGAACTGTGCTGTTGCCTGAACACAAGACCACGGGAGATAGAGCCAAGAAACAACATAAACTGGACCCATTTTTGAAGGTATTTTGAAAGGAGTTCTACCAGCATTCTACAACTTGAGTCACCGCCAGAAACTACAAAATGTGATGGTGTCTTTTCTATATTGCAGAAGATGACTAGTCCAAGTAACACTTCAAACAACCAACAACAAACTCCTGACCAATCTCCAGGGGCTGATGCCAAGGTGACACACACACACTCTGTCATGTTACTTTTAATCTTAGTTTTATTTTATTAGTGTGACTTGCTTCTGCAGTTACACTTTAAATATTGTACGACTTATTTCTGACTCTTCTTTGGAAAGCAATTTTTTTTTGTACACTGTGTCGTGGAAATTCTTACACAGGGACACTCAAAGTCAATCTTTAAATAAATAATTGTTTATTGTCAGCGTGCTAGTACACATGTCGATCAGGAGCTCTGCCTCATAAGGCCCAGCAGTTGTCTTATACACGGCTATACACAGACAAGTTTTATATTTGCATGATTTAGCATAATTAATGAATCATTACCGTTTTGTTCTATTCATGTGACGGACCAAGGCCGGTTCGTGACACCTTACGAGGCTCCTCCTCTCTAAGCTGAAACCTTGAAACTGAGATATCTTTTGTTTGTTCTCCAAACAAAATGTGGTCGTACTGCCAAACTGCAGCTACTGATAGTGAGGATTTGTACAGTCAGCCACTTGCATGAACACAGAAATTGGTTACTAGAACAGCACATGAATAGAAGACAGAAATTGGTTACTAGAACAGCACATGAATAGAAGACAGAAATTGGTTACTAGAACAGCACATGAATAGAAGACAGAAATTGGTTACTAGAACAGCACATGAATAGAAGACAGAAATTGGTTACTAGAACAGCACATGAATAGAAGACAGAAATTAGTTAAAAGAAAAGTACAAACAATTAAATTCCCTTAGCACTGTTTATGCTAGATACCACTACAACTAATTCTACTACTACAACAAATACTACCACTACTACCACTACAACTAATACTACTACCACTACAACTAATACTACCACTACAACTAATACTACCACTACTACCACTACTACCACTACAACTAATACTACTACCACTACAACTAATACTACCACTACAACTAATACTACCACTACAACAACTAATACTACCACTACAACTAATACTACCACTACTACCACTACAACTAATACTACTACCACTACAACTAATACTACTACCACTACAGCTAATACTACCACTACAACAAATACTACTACCACTACAACAAATACTACTACCACTACAGCTAATACTACCACTACAGCTAATACTACCACTACAGCTAATACTACCACTACAGCTAATACTACCACTACAGCTAATACTACCACTACAACTAATACTACCACTACAACAACTAATACTACCACTACTACCACTACAACAAATACTACCACCACTACTACTACAACTAATACTACCACTACAGCTACTACTACCACCACTACCACTACAACTAATACTACCACTACAGTTACTACTACTACCACTACAACTAATACTACCACTACAACAAATACTACCACCACTACTACTACAACTAATACTACCACTACAACAAATACTACCACCACTACTACTACAACTAATACTACCACTACAACAAATACTACCACTACTACCACTACAACTAATACTACCACTACTACAGCTAATACTACCACTACTACAGCTAATACCACCACTACAGCTAATACTACCACCACTACAACTAATACTACCACCACTACTACTACCACCACTACAACTACTACTAATACAACTACTACCACTACAACTAATATTATTACCACTACCACTACTACTACCACCATTACTACAACTACCACTACTACCACCATTACTACTACCACTACTACTACCACCATTACTACAACTACTACTAATACAACTACTACCACTACAACTAATATTATTACCACTACAACTAATACAACTACTACTACTACCACCATTACTACTACTACCACTACTACCACCATTACTACTACCACTACTACTACCACCATTACTACAACTACTACTAATACAACTACTACCACTACAACTAATATTATTACCACTACAACTAATACAACTACTACTACTACCACCATTACTACTACTACTACTACTACTACCACCATTACTACTACTACTACTACTACCACCATTACTACTACTACTACTACTACTACCACCATTACTACTACTACTACTACTACTACCACCATTACTACTACTACCACTACCACTACTACCACCATTACTACTACTACTACTACTACTAATACTACCACCATTACTACTACTACCACCATTACTACGGGGCAGCAGGGTAGCCTAGTGGTTAGAGCCGGAAGGTTGCAAGTTCAAACCCCCGAGCTGACAAGGTACAAATCTGTCGTTCTGTCCCTGAACAGGCAGTTAACCCACTGTTCCCAGGCCGTCATTGAAAATAAGAATTTGTTCTTAACTGACTTGCCTAGTTAAATAAAGGTAAAAAAAAAAAAAAACTACCAATACCACTACTACTACCACCACCACTACTACTAATACCACCATTACTACCACCACTACTACTAATACCACCATTACTACCACCACTACTACTAATACCACCATTACTACCACCACTACTACTAATACCACCATTACTACCACCACTACTACTAATACCACCATTACTACCACCACTACTACTACTACCACCACCACTACTACTAATACCACCATTACTACCACCACTACTACTATCCCTCTAGTATTTATAATAGTCACTACTATACTAGCTAGAGGTCGACCGATTATCATTTTTCAACGCTGATACCGATTATTGGAGGACCAAAAAAGCGGATACCGATTTAAATCGGGTGATTTTTATTTATTTATTTGTAATAATGACAATTACAACAATACTGAATGAACACGTATTTTAACCTAATATAATACAACAAAATCAATCTAGCCTAAAACAAATAATGAAACATGTTCAATTTGGTTTAAATAATGCAAGAACAAAGTGTTGGAGAAGAAAGTAAAAGTGCAATATGTGCCATGTAAGAAAGCTAATGTTTCAGTTCATTGCTCAGAACATGAGAACATATGAAAGCTGGTGGTTCCTTTTAACATGAGTCTTCAATATTCCAAGGTAAGAGATTTTAGGTTGTAGTTATTATAGGAATTATAGGACTATTTCCTTCTCTACCATTTGTATTTCATTAACCTTTTGACTATTGGATGTTCTTATAGGCACTTTAGTATTGCCAGTGTAGCTTCCGTCCCTCTCCTCGCTCCTCCCTGGGTTCGAACCAGGAACACAACGACAACAGCCACCATTGAAGCAGCGTTACCCATGCAGAGCAAGGGGAACAACTACTAGAAGGCTCAGAGCGAGTGACGTTTGAAACGTTATTAGCGCGCGCTAACTAGCTAGCCATTTCACGTCGGTTACACCAGCCTCATCTCAGGAGTTGAGAGGCTTGAAGTCATAAACAGCGCAATGCTTGACGCACAACGAAGAGCTGCTGGCAAAATGCCTGAAAGTGCTGTTTGAATGAATGTTTACGTGCCTGCTTCTGCCTACCACCACTCAGTCAGATACTTAGATACTTGTATGCTCAGTCAGATTATATGCAACGCAGGACACACTAGATAATATCTAGTAATATCATCAACCATGTGTAGTTAACTAGTGATTATGATTGATTGTTTTTTATAAGGTAAGTTTAATGCTAGCTAGCAACTTACCTTGGCTTACTGCATTCGAGTAACAGGCAGGCTCCTCATGGAGTGCAATGTAATCAGGTGATTACGAGCATTGGACTAGTTAACTGTAAGGTTGCAAGATTGGAATCCCCCGAGCTGACAAGATGAAAATCTGTATTTCTGCCCCTGAACAGGCAGTTAACCCATCGTTCCTAGGCCGTCATTGAAAATAAGAATTTGTTCTTAACTGACTTGACTGGTTAAATAAAGATTAAATAAAGGTGTAAAAAAAAAAAATTGGCCAAAGATACCGATTTCCGATTGTTATGAAAACTTGAAATCGGCCATTCCATTAATCGGTCGACCTCTAATACTAGCCCCAATTTTTCAACATTAGCCTCTAACAATTTAAACTTCAGAAATGATTCCACTAACATACAAAGACAGCTGAAGCAAGTCACACAATTTGTTTGGGTGAAAAATAACCATTTTCTTGTAATTGTAGTTGATGTATATGTTGTCACTCATCCATTACAGACTCATCAGGGTAAATCCTCGGGCAACCAGCCAGGAACATCTCGCCAATCTCAGAATCCTCATATCAAGGTTAGACATGCATTCATCTGCCTGTATTTGCTTTAGTTGATCATGCTTGTCCAATGTATTTATCTGTTCATTAATAATAGCAAATTATGAGTGTTCTTTTTAATATAGTCTTCTATTTTACAAGCTGATGTAGCGGAGGTGAGGCGGAGTCACTCTCTTCCTGCATCTTAAAATCGTTGTCACTCTTGGACCAAGGGGGAATTTCCTCTTGGCCTAATGGTTGACATTGGTTTTCCTGAGAGGGAGACTGTGGTTCTAATCCCCTGAGCCTTAACACTTACATCTCTTCTGTCACAGAAAGAAGCACATGATGAAAGCCATTCCTTCCGATACCGCTTCGGATACCAACAACGCAGAGTTATATGCTATACTCATGGAACGGTCCTGGATGCACTGCGAACAAGTGAGATGTTCAAGAATATGACAAAGACAAGACAGGGGATGGAAATTGTCATCCAAAGAGAAAAAGAGCCACGGGCAGCTGTCAGTACACATTTCCCCTGCCATTTAATTGATAACGAAGAGCTACTGACAGTCAGCTTCATCAGGGTTCTAAATGGTAGTTCTTCAGATACCCGGGGCCTTTACAAACAGAGTAACCCACCAAAAATACAACCTGACAAGTTGATGACTTTCTGTGTTGAAACTGAGGGTGGACAAAATATTAAAACGAAAGTAATGAAAAACGCAGAGCTAAGGAAGAAAGTGAAGTATGTTTGTGTGTACGGCTACAAAGGGGAAAAGGTGAAGCAAGCCTTGAGGAGAGATGGGCGATTTGATAAGACCGTCTTTAAAACACGCTGTGTTCTTTCTGAGCCAGAGACCGGTGTCGACACAGAGATGTCCCAGCCAGTTGATGGTCTTGATGGGAAACATCGTAAAGGTGAAATGTTGATTGTGAAGGTTAAACGTATCGGTCGTGTATCTCAGCCACAGCCAGATAGTCTTGAGGATTGGGACAACACACCAACTGAAGAGCTGTCCGTCCCCTCTGGTGTAACATCAGAAGCAGCTCTCTCTCCTCAGAGTCCTACCACAACAGACACAGTTAAAACACAGTTGCAGTCAAAAGAGGCAGGAAAAGATGGTAGTTCTCTGGTAGTGAAGCAAAAAAAGCAAGAGATTCCAAACTCTAAAGAGATCCTAAGCATCCTGCGTTCCCAATATGCAGGTTTGGTAGATCACTTGAAAGAGAGAGAGAATTTGAAAAAGCCTTCAGACGTGCAACAATTCTTGAGAGTAGAGTTTGGAAAGAAAACACAGAGCTTCCAAGAGGTGAAGAAAGTGAAGAAACTAATGGAGCTGAGTGCTTCTGTTTGTCAGGTGAGAATTGAAGGGACACCAAAAGGAACTGGCTTCCTTCTGTTTAAAAAGTTCATCCTTACAAACGCCCATGTTGTCCATCAAATCTATGAGCCGATAACTAACAAGCTGCAACAATCAGTAACAGTCACGTTTGACTTTGAAGACCTGGGTGAGAGAACGCAGCAGATACCAGTGCAAAGTGAGGTTGTAGCCTATGGAAAAGGTGATTCTGGGAATCTTGACTTTGCTTTGCTGGAGCTTAGCTCAGATCCTGACATCACCTTGCCTTCAAGCTTGCTTGACAGCTTCAGCTTTCCGTCTCTAGAGGGTGGAATCTGCATCGTCGGCCACCCCGAGGGCGGGGTGAAAAAGACAGACCCCTGCTTTATCATTCAATATGGAGATCGTAAACAAGCTGTAGAAAAACATGGAACAGAAAATGAGGAATTCTTACATGTTATAAACAACAGATATTTTGAGGAGAAATGGGACATCGACACACGTCTACCGAGGGACACAGAAAAGATTACCTATGGCACCTGTTTCTTCCACGGTGCCTCTGGCTCTCCAGTCTTCAATGAGTACTGCCAGCTGATCGCTATGCATACAGCAGGCTACTCCTACCAGGGTAAAAGAGGGAAAACCCAGAGTGTCATAGAGTATGCCATTCCCCTGTCAGGCATACTTGAGGAGATCATCATTCAAGCGGTGCGTAGGAAAAGAGTTGATGTGCTACAGGAATTCCTGAGCCAGAGGAGTATGAAATTAGACGTAGTGATGGAAAGAGTCGAGGCACAGTCTGATAATGCCAGCCTGGTCAAGGCATTTCAGGAGAAGCTGCCGTTTAACAGTAACTCTTCGGCTACAGATCAGGGAACCTTCCACCAGTTCCTCTTTGATAAAGCCACAGGGGTCGAAGCCACAGGGGTCGAAGCCACAGGGGTCGAAGCCACAGGGGTCGAAGCCATGGATGTGGATGATATCTATGACAATTGAAAAAATGCCCAGTTGTCATATTTAAGTAAAAGTATAGATACCTTAATAGAAAGTTACTCAAGTAAAAGTGAATGTCACCCAGGAAAATAGTACTGAAGTCTAAAAAGATTTGATTCTAAATATACTTTAGTATCAAAAGTAAAAGTGTAAATCATTTCAAATTTCTTACGTTAAGCAAAGCAGACGGCACCATTTTCTTGTTTTGAAAATGTACAGACAGCCAGGGGAACACTCCAACACTCAGACAACATTTACAGATAGCCAGGGGAACACTCCAACACTCAGACAACATTTACAGATAGCCAGGGGCACACTCCAACACTCAGACAACATTTACAGATAGCCAGGGGCACACTCCAACACTCAGACATCATTTACAGACAGCCAGGGGAACACTCCAACACTCAGACAACATTTACAGATAGCCAGGGGCACACTCCAACACTCAGACAACATTTACAGACAGCCAGGGGCACACTCCAACACTCAGACATCATTTACAGACAGCCAGGGGCACACTCCAACACTCAGACATCATTTACAGATAGCCAGGGGCACACTCCAACACTCAGACATAATTTACAGACAGCCAGGGGCACACTCCAACACTCAGACAACATTTACAGATAGCCAGGGGAACACTCCAACACTCAGACATCATTTACAGACAGCCAGGGGAACACTCCAACACTCAGACAACATTTACAGATAGCCAGGGGCACACTCCAACACTCAGACATCATTTACAGACAGCCAGGGGCACACTCCAACACTCAGACATCATTTACAGACAGCCAGGGGAACACTCCAACACTCAGACAACATTTACAGATAGCCAGGGGAACACTCCAACACTCAGACATAATTTACAGACAGCCAGGGGAACACTCCAACACTCAGACATCACTTACAGATAGCCAGGGGAACACTCAGACATCACTTACAGATAGCCAGGGGAACACTCAGACATCATTTACAGATAGCCAGGGGAACACTCCAACACTCAGACAACATTTACAGATAGCCAGGGGCACACTCCAACACTCAGACATCATTTACAGACAGCCAGGGGCACACTCCAACACTCAGACATCATTTACAGATAGCCAGGGGCACACTCCAACACTCAGACAACATTTACAGATAGCCAGGGGCACACTCCAACACTCAGACATCATTTACAGATAGCCAGGGGAACACTCCAACACTCAGACATCATTTACAGATAGCCAGGGGCACACTCCAACACTCAGACAACATTTACAGATAGCCAGGGGCACACTCCAACACTCAGACATCATTTACAGACAGCCAGGGGCACACTCCAACACTCAGACATCATTTACAGATACCCAGGGGCACACTCCAACACTCAGACATCATTTACAGACAGCCAGGGGCACACTCCAACACTCAGACATCATTTACAAACGATGCATTTGTGTTTAGTGAGTCCTCCAGATCAGAGGCAGTAGGGAAGACCAGGGATGTTCTCTGTTTAGTGAGTCCTCCAGATCAGAGGCAGTAGGGATGACCAGGGATGTTCTCTGTTTAGTGAGTCCTCCAGATCAGAGGCTAAAAGGGATGGCCAGGGATGTTCTCTGTTTAGTGAGTCCTCCAGATCAGAGGCTGTAGAGATGACCAGGGATGTTCTCTGTTTAGTGAGTCCTCCAGATCAGAGACAGTAGAGATGACCAGGGATGTTCTCTGTTTAGTGAGTCCTCCAGATCAGAGGCAGTAGGGATGACCAGGGATATTCTCTGTTTAGTGAGTCCTCCAGATCAGAGGCAGTAGGGATGTTCTCTGTTTAGTGAGTCCTCCAGATCAGAGGCAGTAGGGATGACCAGGGATGTTCTCTGTTTAGTGAGTCCTCCAGATCAGAGACAGTAGGGATGACCAGGGATGTTCTCTGTTTAGTGAGTCCTCCAGATCAGAGGCAGTAGGGATGACCAGGGATGTTCTCTGTTTAGTGAGTCATCCAGATCAGAGACAGTAGGGATGACATGGGATGTTCTCTGTTTAGTGAGTCCTCCAGATCAGAGGCAGTAGGGATGACCAGGGATGTTCTCTGTTTAGTGAGTCCTCCAGATCAGAGGCAGTAGGGATGACCAGGGATGTTCTCTGTTTAGTGAGTCCTCCAGATCAGAGGCAGTAGGGATGTTCTCTGTTTAGTGAGTCCTCCAGATCAGAGGCAGTAGGGATGTTCTCTGTTTAGTGAGTCCTCCAGATCAGAGGCAGTAGGGATGACCAGGGATATTCTCTGTTTAGTGAGTCCTCCAGATCAGAGGCAGTAGGGATGACCAGGGATGTTCTCTGTTTAGTGAGTCCTCCAGATCAGAGGCAGTAGGGATGACCAGGGATGTTCTCTGTTTAGTGAGTCCTCCAGATCAGAGACAGTAGGGATGACCAGGGATGTTCTCTGTTTAGTGAGTCCTCCAGATCAGAGGCAGTAGGGATGACCAGGGATGTTCTCTGTTTAGTGAGTCATCCAGATCAGAGACAGTAGAGATGACCAGGGATGTTCTCTGTTTAGTGAGTCCTCCAGATCAGAGGCAGTAGGGATGACCAGGGATGTTCTCTGTTTAGTGAGTCCTCCAGGTCAGAGGCAGTAGGGATGACCAGGGATGTTCTCTGTTTAGTGAGTCCTCCAGATCAGAGGCAGTAGGGATGACCAGGGATGTTCTCTGTTTAGTGAGTCCTCCAGATCAGAGGCAGTAGGGATGACCAGGGATGTTTAACTGAATTAGACTATTTTCCTGTCAAAATGTAATGTACTTTGGTGTGTCAGGGAAAATGTATGGAGTAAAAAGTACATAGTTTTCTTTAGGAATATAGTGAAGTAAAATTCAAAGTTGTCAAAAATATAAACAGTAAAGTGAGCTACAGGTATCCCATAAAACAACTTAAGTTTATTTTAAAGTATTTTTTACTAAATACTTTACACCACTGATGATAATGATTAATGAAAGTAGTGACGTGTATATTATTAAAATCCATGCTTTTAATCTAAACTGTATGTTTTCATATATTAATTAGTTTATATTTCATGATTACATTCCTCAATACAGACCTGTTCTTAGGCAGATCCTGATTACATTCCTCAATACAGACCTGTTCTTAGGCAGATCCTGATTACATTCCTCAATACAGACCTGTTCTTAGGCAGATCATGATTACATTCCTCAATACAGACCTGTTCTTAGGCAGCTCATGATTACATTCCTCAATACAGACCTGTTCTTAGGCAGATCATGATTACATTCCTCCATACAGACCTGTTCTTAGGCAGATCCTGATTACATTCCTCAATACAGACCTATTCTCAGGCAGATCATGATTACATTCCTCAATACAGACCTGTTCTTAGGCAGATCATGATTACATTCCTCAATACAGACCTGTTCTTAGGCAGATCATGATTACATTCCTCAATACAGACCTGTTCTTAGGCAGATCATGATTACATTCCTCAATACAGACCTGTTCTTAGGCAGATCATGATTACATTCCTCAATACAGACCTGTTCTTAGGCAGATCATGATTACATTCCTCAATACAGACCTGTTCTTAGGCAGATCATGATTACATTCCTCCATACAGACCTGTTCTTAGGCAGATCCTGATTACATTCCTCAATACAGACCTGTTCTTAGGCAGATCATGATTACATTCCTCCATACAGACCTGTTCTTAGGCAGATCATGATTACATTCCTCAATACAGACCTGTTCTTATGCAGATCATGATTACATTCCTCAATACAGACCTGTTCTTAGGCAGATCATGATTACATTCCTCAATACAGACCTGTTCTTAGGCAGATCATGATTACATTCCTCAATACAGACCTGTTCTTAGGCAGATCATGATTACATTCCTCCATACAGACCTGTTCTTAGGCAGATCATGATTACATTCCTCAATACAGACCTGTTCTTATGCAGATCATGATTACATTCCTCAATACAGACCTGTTCTTAGGCAGATCATGATTACGTTTGATGCATCATTCATGTAACCTTCTACTATTGAGTGAAATAAACCTGAGATCTTTCCATGGAAATTGTAGTTTAACATACTCTAGTCTGACCTGATTGTATTGTTTTCTGCCGAGGAGACGTACTGTAACCATTGTTTGTTTTAATCTTCAAAATAAAAGCACAGGAGAAGCTTTTCTACTGTATTATTGACTGTATGTTTGTTTACTCCATGTGTAACTCTGTGTTGTTGTTTGTGTCGCACTGCTTTGCTTTATCTTGGCCAGGTCTCAGTTGTAAATGAGTTGTTCTCAACTGGTCTACCTGGTTAAATAAAGGATAAATAAATAAGATAGTAAACTTGTTTTATTTTCTTCAAGCAGAAATTAAACTTAATAATCATAAGTAATATGTAAAAAACAAGAGTACAACACTGTTAATATAATGTTAGACAATCAGGTTCCTATCATAGTAAATCTAGGTTTTAATGGATTGTCAAAATGCTTTAGTAGTTTTCTTAACAGGAAATAAAAACAGCCCTCTGCTTTGTGAAAGACCAAGGACCAGAACAGAATATTCAGGACAGAGAGGAGAGCTGGTAGCAGAGAGAGACACAATCCTGGTCCTGGATCAACTGTAACCTCTAATATAATAGTTTAGAGCAAATGATGAATGATCCAGGATCTGTAATTAGTAATTGAACCTGGCAACGAGGTTAAGGATTTGATGGAGGAGGACACAACCTAATAACAATATGGTGTCAAACACACAGTACACGACATGACAGATGATTCTGACTAGGCCCCAAATGGCACCATATTCCCTACATAGTGCACTACTTTAGACCAGAGCCCTATGGAACCCTATTCCCTATATAGTGAACTACTTTAGACCAGAGCCCTATGGCACCCTATTCCCTATATATAGTACACTACTGTAGACCAGAGCCCTATGGCACCCTATTCCCTATATAGTGCACTACTTTAGACCAAAGCCCTATGGAACCCTATTCCCTATATAGTGCACTCCTAGCCCTATGGGCCCTGGTTGAAAGCAGTGCACTACATAGGGAATAGGGTTCCATTTGGGCCTGATTTCAGAATCAGGGTGCGTAGATCTCCCCACTACAGGTCCCTGTAGTTGTTGCTGAGTAGTTTGGGGTAGGAGGTTCCGATGGATCGCCCCTGACGATACACCACCATCTCTAGCAGGTACTCGTCCACCTTCACCACGGCCGTGGTCACCTGTACATAAACCACAAGGCTAACGTTAGCCAATACATCCACCCATTTATATACTGGCTAGGGTTCTCCTCATCAACACCAACGTTGGGCTGCATCCCAATTCACAACCCTTTTCCAGAACTGTGCTGATTCAGACTGGAGGGGTCATGTTATGTATTCAGTCTGGAGGGGTCATGTTATGTATTCAGTCTGGAGGGGTCATGATATGTATTCAGTCTGGAGGGGTCATGTTATGCTGGTCAGAACAGTAGTTTATTCAGTCTGGAGGGGTCATGTTATGCTGGTCAGAACAGTAGTTTATTCAGCCTGGAGGGGACATGTTATGGCTGGTCAGAAGAGTAGTTTATTCAGCCTGGAGGGGTCATGTTACCACCATCTAGGCATTTTAAGTTTAATCCAATAGCAAAAATACAAGATACACATTTATGTTATTTTTGAAGTACTGAATAGAAAGAATAGATCATCAATATAATTTATTATATTATCATTTTCCAGAATTTCACTATAACTTGACATAAAGTTTTCTATCACGACTCAGGAGGCAGATAGTACAGTTCTCAGATAATTTATTACAAACATGGGGCAGGTGGAGGACAGGCAGGGGTTCGTGATCAGGTCAGAGTCAGGCAGATACAGAACGGCAGGCAGGCTCGGAGATCAGGGCAGACAGAATAGTCAGAACCGGGAAAACTAGGAAACAGAACTTGAGAAAAAGGGAGATGGGAAAGCAGGCTGGTAAGACCTGACAAGATGAATTGGCAACAGACAAACAGAGAACCCGGATATAAATACCCAGGGGATAATGGGGAAGATGGGCGACACCTGGAGGGGGGTGGAGACGAGCACAAGGAAACAGGTGAAACAGATCAGGGTGTGACAGTTTATCATTTGTATCCAATGGCAGTTTGTGAGCATGTTGAGAAACATGTCAGTCTTTAACATTTTCATTATCCTTAAACAATCATCAGAAATAAAACAGTTGGCTACTTTAAAAACATGTTGTACAAGAGCAACTTTTTATATACGACTTATTAACTCATACGGTATTGCCTGTCTCTTTGCTTACAGTGTATCAATGAAATTCCGATAATGGGTGGAATATATTGTTAGAAACAACACAGGTATTTCAGCAGTACATTGTACACAACACTATCATTCATAATGGCAGCACAGAGAGTGACTTTTTCCACCTATTGAAGCACACTGGCTGATGGAGAATGAGGATGTAGCATTTACAGACACATCCATATCGTTTTTTTTATAACCTTTATTTAACCAGGCAAGTCAGTTAAGAACATTCTTACTTACAATGACGGCCTAGTGGGTTAACTGCCTTGTTTCATTGGCAGAACGACATATTTTTACCTTGTCAGCTCGGGGATTCTCAACCGTTCGGTTGCCCAACGCTCTAACCACTAGGCTACCTGCCCCCCCTACACTCTAACCACTAGGCTACCTGCCCCCCCCTACACTCTAACCACTAGGCTACCTGCCGCCCCTACGCTCTAACCACTAGGCTACCTGCCCCCCCTACACTCTAACCACTAGTCTACCTGCCCCCCCTACACTCTAACCACTAGGCTACCTGCCCCCGCTACACTCTAACCACTAGGCTACCTGCCGCCCCTACGCTCTAACCACTAGGCTACCTGCCCCCCCTACACTCTAACCACTAGTCTACCTGCCCCCTACACTCTAACCACTAGGCTACCTGCCCCCGCTACACTCTAACCACTAGGCTACCTGCCCCCCCTACACTCTAACCACTAGGCTACCTGCCCCCTACACTCTAACCACTAGGCTACCTGCCCCCCCTACACTCTAACCACTAGTCTACCTGCCCCCCCTACACTCTAACCACTAGTCTACCTGCCCCCCCTACACTCTAACCACTAGGCTACCTGCCGCCCCTCCACTGTAACCACTAGGCTACCTGCCGCCCCTCCACTGTAACCACTAGGCTACCTGCCCCCGCTACACTCTAACCACTAGGCTACCTGCCCCCGCTACACTCTAACCACTAGGCTACCTGCCCCCAACGCTCTAACCACTAGGCTACCTGCCCCCCCTACACTCTAACCACTAGGCTACCTGCCCCCTACACTCTAACCACTAGGCTACCTGCCCCCCCTACACTCTAACCACTAGTCTACCTGCCCCCCCTACACTCTAACCACTAGTTTACCTGCCGCCCCTACATTCTAACCACCAGTCTACCTGCCGCCCCGCCAGTCTACCTGCCCCCCCTACACTCTAACCACCAGTCTACCTGCCGCCCCTACACTCTAACCACCAGTCTACCTGCCGCCCCGCCAGTCTACCTGCCCCCCCTACACTCTAACCACCAGTCTACCTGCCGCACCTACACTCTAACCACTAGTCTACCTGCCACCTCTACACTCTAACCGCCAGTCTACCTGCCTCCCCGCCAGTCTACCTGCCCCCCCCCCCAGTCTACCTGCCTCCCCCCCAGTCTACCTGCCCCCCCATCAAACTGCCCATATAATTTGGTTTCCTGGAGCAAGGCAGTTCACCGTAACTGATTGTCAGTCACTCTGGATAAGAGCCTCTTCTAACTGACTGAAATGTAAGGTATAAACATGAATAGATGAGGAATAAAATAAGACATTTACAAGGTTCAGCAGTTATCAAACTATATACGTTAACTAGGCACTATGTAATTAGGGTTTAATAGCTATCAGTTTTAACTAGGCACTATGTAATTAGGGTTTAATAGCTATCAGTTTTAACTAGGCACTATGTAATTAGGGTTTAATAGCTATCAGTTTTAACTAGGCACTATGTAATTAGGGGTTAATAGCTATCAGTTTTAACTAGGCACTATGTAATTAGGGTTTAATAGCTATCCGTTTTAACTAGGCACTATGTAATTAGGGTTTAATAGCTATCAGTTTTAACTAGGCACTATGTAATTAGGGTTTAATAGCTATCAGTTTTAACTAGGCACTATGTAATTAGGGTTTAATAGCTATCCGTTTTAACTAGGCACTATGTAATTAGGGTTTAATAGCTATCAGTTTTAACTAGGCACTATGTAATTAGGGGTTAATAGCTATCAGTTTTAACTAGGCACTATGTAATTAGGGGTTAATAGCTATCAGTTTTAACTAGGCACTATGTAATTAGGGTTTAATAGCTATCCGTTTTAACTAGGCACTATGTAATTAGGGTTTAATAGCTATCAGTTTTAACTAGGCACTATGTAATTAGGGTTTAATAGCTATCAGTTTTAACTAGGCACTATGTAATTAGGGTTTAATAGCTATCCGTTTTAACTAGGCACTATGTAATTAGGGTTTAATAGCTATCAGTTTTAACTAGGCACTATGTAATTAGGGGTTAATAGCTATCAGTTTTAACTAGGCACTATGTAATTAGGGGTTAATAGCTATCAGTTTTAACTAGGCACTATGTAATTAGGGTTTAATAGCTATCCGTTTTAACTAGGCACTATGTAATTAGGGTTTAATAGCTATCAGTTTTAACTAGGCACTATGTAATTAGGGTTTAATAGCTATCAGTTTTAACTAGGCACTATGTAATTAGGGTTTAATAGCTATCAGTTTTAACTAGGCACTATGTAATTAGGGTTTAATAGCTATCAGTTTTAACTAGGCACTATGTAATTAGGGTTTAATAGCTATCAGTTTTGAGCAGTTTGATGTTGTATTGTTAACATAACAAGAAAATCATATCAAAAGTAAAGTGAATATTGCATTTTGAAAAGCAGATCATTAGATCGAATTTGTATCCTAATTGAAAGTGATTTGGTGCAGTGAACAAGTGACTTTGTGAATTTGTTTTCTGTGACTCAGTCAATTGAACATGTGCTTTAGAGTTTCGAAACATGAGCCACTCTGATCTGTTTGTGATTTTGTGCTGAACGACATGCTTGTGAAAATTGTACCAAAGTGATTTAAAAAGAAAACGGTAACTTCCAAGGCTCTGTGAAGTACAAACTGCTCGTTGATTCCCCACTGGGCCAGGTATGAATGCTCTGGGGGCATAAGCCTAACCCTAACCACCTTGAATACAATGAGGAGCTCATCAACCATCAGAAGACCATTAAGTATGCTAAATTGAGAGACTTTCTCAGGTATGTATCTACGAGGTATGTATCAGATGCTCAACATGCTCTGCTCACACCGACTGTGATGGTCCGGGCCTAAACCACACGAAAACAACAACAACAACACTAGACACTATGGAACACAAAGCTTTTACTGTCTCATTCTGGAATATACAAGGTCAGAGGTCATCTGCATTTGGCCTAAAGAGCTGGAACCCAGACTTCATCAATTAAATTGGAAATACAGACATTGTCATCCTACAAGAAACCTGGTATAGAGGAGACGGACCCACTGGTTGCCCTCTAGGTTACAGAGAGCTGATAGTCCCATCCACCACACTACCAGGTGGGTGGTATAGAGGAGACGGACCCACTGGTTGTCCTCTAGGTTACAGAGAGCTGGTAGTCCCATCCACCACACTACCAGGTGGGTGGTATAGAGGAGATGGACCCACTGGTTGCCCTCTAGGTTACAGAGAGCTGGTAGTCCCATCCACCACACTACCAGGTGGGTGGTATAGAGGAGACGGACCCACTGGTTGTCCTCTAGGTTACAGAGAGCTGGTAGTCCCATCCACCACACTACCAGGTGGGTGGTATAGAGGAGACAGACCCACTGGTTGTCCTCTAGGTTACAGAGAGCTGGTAGTCCCATCCACCAAACTACCAGGTGGGTGGTATAGAGGAGATGGACCCACTGGTTGCCCTCTAGGTTACAGAGAGCTGGTAGTCCCATCCACCACACTACCAGGTGGGTGGTATAGAGGAGATGGACCCACTGGTTGCCCTCTAGGTTACAGAGAGCTGGTAGTCCCATCCACCACACTACCAGGTGGGTGGCATAGAGGAGATGGACCCACTGGTTGCCCTCTAGGTTACAGAGAGCTGGTAGTCCCATCCACCAAACTACCAGGTGTGAAACAGGGAAGGGACTCGGGTATAGAGCAGACCTAACCCACATCTGGCTAGAAATGAATAAGATAATTATCTCAACAGAGAAAACTGTCCTCCTGTGTGCTACCTAAATCCCCCTAATAGAATCCCCATACTTTAATGAAGACAGTTTCTCCATCCTGGAGGGGGAGATCAACCATTTCCAGGCTCAGGGACATGGTACTAGTCTGTGGCGACCTAAATACCAGAACAGGACAAGAACCTGACACCCTCAGCACACGGGGACAAACACCTACCTGAAGATGACAGCATTCCCTCCCCCATATGCCCCCCTAGGTGTAACCGGTGTGAAATGGCTAGCTAGTTAGCGGGGTGCGCGGCTAATAGCGTTTCAATCGGTGACATCACTCGCTCTGAGACCTTGAAGTAGTTGTTCCCCCTTTGCTTTGCAAGGGCTGCAGCTTTTTGTGGAGTGATGGGTAACGATGCTTCGAGGGTGTCAGTTGTTGATGTGTGCAGAGGGTCCGTGGTTCGAGCCCAGATTGTGGCGAGGAGGGGGACAGAAACAAAACTGTTACATTGGTACCATGACCACATAACCAACAAAAACGTATGCAGCTCTGTCGCATGCTGGGTATGTACATAGTCAATGGTAGGCTTCGAGGGGACTCCTATGGTAGGTACACCTATAGCTCATCTCTAGGCAGTAGTACTGTAGACTACTTTATCACTGACCTCAACCCAGAGTCTCTCAGAGCGTTCACTGTCAGCCCACCGACACCCCTATCAGATCACAGTCAGCCCACCGACACCCCTATCAGACCACAGTCAGCCCACTGACACCCCTATCAGACCACAGTCAGCCCAATGACACCCCTATCAGATCACAGTCAGCCCAATGACACCCCTATCAGACCACAGTCAGCCCAATGACACCCCACCCCACTGACACCCCTATCAGATCACAGTCAGCCCAATGACACCCCTATCAGACCAGTCAGCCCAATGACACCCCACCCAACTGACTCCCCTATCAGACCACAGTCAGCCCACTGACTCCCCTATCAGACCACAGTCAGCCCACTGACACCCCTATCAGACCACAGTCAGCCCACTGACACCCCACCCCACTGACACCCCTATCAGACCACAGTCAGCCCACCGACACCCCTATCAGATCACAGTCAGCCCACTGACACCCCTATCAGATCACAGTCAGCCCACCGACACCCCTATCAGACCACAGTCAGCCCACCGACACCCCTATCAGACCACAGCAAAATCACAGTCTACTTGAACAGAGCAATACTCAATCATGAGGCATCAAAGCCAAAATAACTGAATAATATTAAGAAATGCTATAGATGGAAGGAATGTCGTTTGGAAACCTACCAAAACACAACTAGGCAACAACAAATTCACTCTCTTTTAGACAACTTCCTGGACAAAACATTTCACTGTAATAGTGAAGGTGTAAACTTGGCAGGAGAAAACCTAAACAGTATATTTGACCTCTCAGCTTCCCTATCAAATCAAGCAGACAACCTAAGAAAATTAACATCAATGACAAATGATCAACTTCCGGCGCCGACAGAGATGGCCGCCTCGCTTTGCGTTCCTAGGAAACTATGCAGTTTTTTGTTTTTTTACGTGTTATTTCTTACATTAGTACCCCAGGTCATCTTAGGTTTCATCACATACAGTCGAGAAGAACTACTGAATATAAGATCAGCGTCAACTCACCATCAGTACGACCAAGAATACGCTTTTCGCGACGCGGATCCTGTGCTCTGCCTTACAAACAGGACAACGGAGTGGATCCCATGCAGCGACCCAAAAAAACGACTCCGAAAAAGAGGGAAACGAGGCGGTCTTCTGGTCAGACTCCGGAGACGGGCACATCGTGCACCATTCCCTAGCATTCTTCTTGCCAATGTCCAGTCTCTTGACAACAAGGTTGATGAAATCCGAGCAAGGGTAGCATTCCAGAGGGACATCAGAGACTGTAACGTTCTTTGCTTCACGGAAACGTGGCTCACTGGAGAGACGCTATCCGAAGCGGTGCAGCCAACAGGTTTCTCCACGCATCGCGCAGACAGGAAAAAACATCTTTCTGGTAAAAAGAGGGGCGGGGGCGTATGCCTTATGACTAACGTGACATGGTGTGATGAAAGAAACATACAGGAACTCAAATCCTTCTGTTCACCTGATTTAGAATTCCTCACAATCAAATGTAGACCGCATTATCTACCAAGAGAATTCTCTTCGATTATAATCACAGCCGTATATATCCCCCCCCAAGCAGACACATCGTTGGCTCTGAATGAACTTTATTTGACTCTTTGCAAACTGGAAACCATTTATCCGGAGGCTGCATTCATTGTAGCTGGGGATTTTAACAAGGCTAATCTGAAAACAAGACTCCCCAAATTTTATCAGCATATCGATTGCGCAACCAGGGGTGGAAAGACCTTGGATCATTGTTACTCTAACTTCCGCGACGCGTATAAGGCCCTGCCCCGCCCCCCTTTCGGAAAAGCTGACCACGACTCCATTTTGTTGATCCCTGCCTACAGACAGAAACTAAAACAAGAGGCTCCCACGCTGAGGTCTGTCCAACGCTGGTCCGACCAAGCTGACTCCACACTCCAAGACTGCTTCCATCACGTGGACTGGGACATGTTTCGTATTGCGTCAGACAACAACATTGACGAATACGCTGATTCGGTGTGCGAGTTCATTAGAACGTGCGTTGAAGATGTCGTTCCCATAGCAACGATTAAAACATTCCCTAACCAGAAACCGTGGATTGATGGCAGCATTCGTGTGAAACTGAAAGCGCGAACCGCTGCTTTTAATCAGGGCAAGGTGTCTGGTAACATGACCGAATACAAACAGTGCAGCTATTCCCTCCGCAAGGCTATCAAACAAGCTAAGCGTCAGTACAGAGACAAAGTAGAATCTCAATTCAACGGCTCAGACACAAGAGGCATGTGGCAGGGTCTACAGTCAATCACGGACTACAGGAAGAAATCCAGCCCAGTCACGGACCAGGATGTCCTGCTCCCAGGCAGACTAAATAACTTTTTTGCCCGCTTTGAGGACAATACAGTGCCACTGACACGGCCTGCAACGAAAACTTGCGGTCTCTCCTTCACTGCAGCCGAGGTGAGTAAGACATTTAAACGTGTTAACCCTCGCAAGGCTGCAGGCCCAGACGGCATCCCCAGCCGCGCCCTCAGAGCATGCGCAGACCAGCTGGCCGGTGTGTTTACGGACATATTCAATCAATCCCTATACCAGTCTGCTGTTCCCACATGCTTCAAGAGGGCCACCATTGTTCCTGTTCCCAAGAAAGCTAAGGTAACTGAGCTAAACGACTACCGCCCCGTAGCACTCACTTCCGTCATCATGAAGTGCTTTGAGAGACTAGTCAAGGACCATATCACCTCCACCCTACCTGACACCCTAGACCCACTCCAATTTGCTTACCGCCCAAATAGGTCCACAGACGATGCAATCTCAACCACACTGCACACTGCCCTAACCCATCTGGACAAGAGGAATACCTATGTGAGAATGCTGTTCATTGACTACAGCTCGGCATTCAACACCATAGTACCCTCCAAGCTCGTCATCAAGCTCGAGACCCTGGGTCTCGACCCCGCCCTGTGCAACTGGGTACTGGACTTCCTGACGGGCCGCCCCCAGGTGGTGAGGGTAGGCAACAACATCTCCTCCCCGCTGATCCTCAACACTGGGGCCCCACAAGGGTGCGTTCTGAGCCCTCTCCTGTACTCCCTGTTCACCCACGACTGCGTGGCCACGCACGCCTCCAACTCAATCATCAAGTTTGCGGACGACACAACAGTGGTAGGCTTGATTACCAACAACGACGAGACGGCCTACAGGGAGGAGGTGAGGGCCCTCGGAGTGTGGTGTCAGGAAAATAACCTCACACTCAACGTCAACAAAACTAAGGAGATGATTGTGGACTTCAGGAAACAGCAGAGGGAACACCCCCCTATCCACATCGATGGAACAGTAGTGGAGAGGGTAGCAAGTTTTAAGTTCCTCGGCATACACATCACAGACAAACTGAATTGGTCCACTCACACAGACAGCATTGTGAAGAAGGCGCAGCAGCGCCTCTTCAACCTCAGGAGGCTGAAGAAATTCGGCTTGTCACCAAAAGCACTCACAAACTTCTACAGATGCACAATCGAGAGCATCCTGGCGGGCTGTATCACCGCCTGGTACGGCAACTGCTCCGCCCTCAACCGTAAGGCTCTCCAGAGGGTAGTGAGGTCTGCACAACGCATCACCGGGGGCAAACTACCTGCCCTCCAGGACACCTACACCACCCGATGTCACAGGAAGGCCATAAAGATCATCAAGGACATCAACCACCCGAGCCACTGCCTGTTCACCCCGCTATCATCCAGAAGGCGAGGTCAGTACAGGTGCATCAAAGCTGGGACCGAGAGACTGAAAAACAGCTTCTATCTCAAGGCTATCAGACTGTTAAACAGCCACCACTAACATTGAGTGGCTGCTGCCAACACACTGACACTGACTCAACTCCAGCCACTTTAATAATGGGAATTGATGGGAAATGATGTAAATATATCACTAGCCACTTTAAACAATGCTACCTTATATAATGTTACTTACCCTACATTATTCATCTCATAGGCATACGTATATACTGTACTCTATATCATCGACTGTATCCTTATGTAATACATGTATCACTAGCCACTTTAACTATGCCACTTTGTTTACATACTCATCTCATATGTATATACTGTACTCGATACAATCTACTGTATCTGCCTATGCTGCTCTGTACCATCACTCATTCATATATCCTTATGTACATATTCTTTATCCCCTCACACTGTGTACAAGACAGTAGTTTTGGAATTGTTAGTTAGATTACTTGTTGGTTATTACTGCATTGTTGGAACTAGAAGCACAAGCATTTTGCTACACTCGCATTAACATCTGCTAACCATGTGTATGTGACAAATAAAATTTGATTTGAAATGGTTTGATGAAGAATGCAAAAAACCTAAGAAAGAAATTGAGAATCCTGTCCAACCAAAAACATAGACCCAGAGAGTCTACGCCTTCATTATAGTGAATCACTAAAACAATACAGAAATACACTACGGAAAAAGGAGGTTCAGTACATCAGAAATCAGCTCAATGTAATTGAAGAATCCATAGAATTATAACCCCTTCAGGGAAAATTGGAAAACACTAAACAAACAACAACACAGAGAGTTATCTACACCTCCCTCACTGTGTCTACCTCTCTCTATATCCTGTCTTTCTCTCCATGCTAACAACATTTGCACAAGTAATGCAAATTTCCATGTAGGCTGCTGGCTAAATATGGAAATGAGCGCAAAGGAAAATAAATGAATTGCAAAGACAGGCAGTCTTAAAGTTATACATCTATAGGTATGAGCTACCGAATGTTATTTTTTGGTGAGTTTGGACATTTTACAAGCGAATGTGAACGAGAGACATTATGCAAATTAACAACTTTTTGGAGGAAGAACCGTACTGGCTCTGGAGTCGCTGTGGCAACAAGCCTGCTCTGAGAAGAGGGCGGAGGAGCAGAGAACCGAGAGGAGAAAAAAACAAGGAAGTAAACGGATAACAGTAGCAGCTACACAGATAACCGATCCGAAGGGCTTTGACTTCTCAAACACGGCAGGAAGCTAACGCAACATGATGCCCCATCACCTTATTAATTCAGCCACTTAAACTAGATAGAAAGTTCAACGTAGGGGTCGTGTTATAATGCAGAAACTGCGTTATTTTACGCAGGAAAATTTTTGTAAACGCAGATCTTAGAGGCTTCTTATTGTAATTTCTACTAGGCTTCAGACTCATTTTGTGCTTCAGTAGCACTTCTCCACGCATGACAATTCACAAACAAGCATTTTCTCAGCAGACAGCGCTCTGACTGATGTGGGGCTTCTTGTTCTTTTCTCCTGTAAAATGCACTCCCTTCACCTGGTATATACAGTATACCACCCACACCTGCTCCCTTCACCTGGTATATACAGTATACCACCCACACCTGCTCCCTTCACCTGGTATATACAGTATACCACCCACACCTGCTCCCTTCACCTGGTATATACAGTATACCACCCAAACCTACTCCTTCACCTGGTATATACAGTATACCACCCAAACCTACTCCCTTCACCTGGTATATACAGTATACCACCCAAGCCTACTCCTTCACCTGGTATATACAGTATACCACCCAAACCTACTCCTTCACCTGGTATATACAGTATACCACCCAAACCTACTCCCTTCACCTGGTATATACAGTATACCACCCAAACATACTCTCTTCACCTGGTATATACAGTATACCACCCAAACCTACTCCCTTCACCTGGTATATACAGTATACCACCCAAACCTACTCCCTTCACCTGGTATATACAGTATACCACCCAAACCTACTCCTACACCTGGTATATACAGTATACCACCCAAACCTACTCCCTTCACCTGGTATATACAGTATACCACCCAAACCTGCTCCCTTCACCTGGTATATACAGTATACCACCCAAACCTGCTCCCTTCACCTGGTATATACAGTATACCACCCAAACCTACTCCCTTCACCTGGTATATACAGTATACCACCCAAACCTACTCCTTCACCTGGTATATACAGTATACCACCCAAACCTATTCCCTTCACCTGGTATATACAGTATACCACCCAAACCTACTCCCTTCACCTGGTATATACAGTATACCACCCAAACCTACTCCTTCACCTGGTATATACAGTATACCACCCAAACCTACTCCTTCACCTGGTATATACAGTATACCACCCAAACCTACTCCCTTCACCTGGTATATACAGTATACCACCCAAACCTACTCCCTTCACCTGGTATATACAGTATACCACCCAAACCTACTCCCTTCACCTGGTATATACAGTATACCACCCAAACCTACTCCCTTCACCTGGTATATACAGTATACCACCCAAACCTACTCCCTTCACCTGGTATATACAGTATACCACCCAAACCTACTCCTTCACCTGGTATATACAGTATACCACCCAAACCTACTCCTTCACCTGGTATATACAGTACACCACCCAAACCTGCACCCTTCACCTGGTATATACAGTACACCACCCAAACCTGCTCCCTTCACCTGGTATATACAGTATACCACCCAAACCTACTCCCTTCACCTGGTATATACAGTATACCGCCCAAACCTACTCCCTTCACCTGGTATATAGAGTATACCGCCCAAACCTACTCCCTTCACCTGGTATATACAGTATACCACCCAAACCTACTCCTTCACCTGGTATATACAGTATACCACCCAAACCTGCCCCCTTCACCTGGTATATACAGTATACCACCCAAACCTACTCCCCTTCACCTGGTATATACAGTATACCACCCAAACCTACTCCCTTCACCTGGTATATACAGTATACCACCCAAACCTACTCCCTTCACCTGGTATATACAGTATACCACCCAAACCTATTCCCCTTCACCTGGTATATACAGTATACCACCCAAACCTACTCCCTTCACCTGGTATATACAGTATACCACCCAAACCTACTCCTTTACCTGGTATATACAGTATACCACCCAAACCTACTCCTTCACCTGGTATATACAGTATACCACCCAAACCTACTCCTTCACCTGGTATATACAGTATACCACCCAAACCTGCTCCCGTCACCTGGTATATACAGTATACCACCCAAACCTACTCCTTCACCTGGTATATACAGTATACCATCCAAACCTACTCTCTTCACCTGGTATATACAGTATACCACCCAAACCTACACCCTTCACCTGGTATATACAGTATACCACCCAAACCTACACCCTTCACCTGGTATATACAGTATACCACCCAAACCTACTCCCATCACCTGGTATATACAGTATACCACCCAAACCTACTCCCTTCACCTGGTATATACAGTATACCACCCAAACCTACTCCCTTCACCTGGTATATACAGTATACCACCCAAACCTACTCCCTTCACCTGGTATATACAGTATACCACCCAAACCTACTCCTTCACCTGGTATATACAGTATACCACCCAAACCTACTCCCTTCACCTGGTATATACAGTATACCACCCAAACCTACTCCCTTCACCTGGTATATACAGTATACCACCCAAACCTACTCCCTTCACCTGGTATATACAGTATACCACCCAAACCTACTCCCCTTCACCTGGTATATACAGTATACCACCCAAACCTACTCCCTTCACCTGGTATATACAGTATACCACCCAAACCTACTCCCCTTCACCTGGTATATACAGTATACCACCCAAACCTACTCCCTTCACCTGGTATATACAGTATACCACCCAAACCTACTCCCTTCACCTGGTATATACAGTATACCACCCAAACCTACTCCCTTCACCTGGTATATACAGTATACCACCCAAACCTACTCCCTTCACCTGGTATATACAGTATACCACCCAAACCTACTCCCTTCACCTGGTATGTACAGTATACCACCCAAACCTACTCCCTTCACCTGGTATATACAGTATACCACCCAAACCTACTCCCTTCACCTGGTATATACAGTATACCACCCAAACCTACTCCTTCACCTGGTATATACAGTATACCACCCAAATCTACTCCCTTCACATACTGTATCTCTGTCTCTCCGGGGTTGTGTTCAGTAGGGCACAAATTATTATTTTTTACAAATTTATTTTACCTTTATTTAACTAGGCAAGTCAGTTAAGAACAAATTCTTATTTACAATGACGGCCTACCCCGGCCAAACTCAGGTAACGCTGGGCCAATTGTGCATCGCCCTATGGGACTCCCAATCGCGGCCGAATGTGATACAGCCCGGATTCAAACCAGGGACTGTAGCGACGCCTCTTACACTAAGAGGCAGTGCCTTAGACCGCTGCGCCACTTGAGAGCCCTGTAGCAAACCGTTTTGTAACAGAACATGTTTGGCTTGACAAAATGACAGCAATGGTCCGGAAATTCAAACTATTTTTTTGTATAGAGCACACTTCTGATAACATAGAGGAAAAACATCCTTGTGTTTTTCTTCCATTTTCTGCAATGTTGCCAACTAGCTAGCATACGGAACAACTTCCCTCAAAAACTATATCCTACCCGGTCAGAAAACGGTGACAAACATAACTCCTACCACCCACTTCAATGCGCACGTGGGGGGGAGGGTTCTTGAAATGTAACATCCAATCAAAATCTTGTCGCTGGGAACCAGCAGACCATTCAAAACGTTTTTACTATACAACATTCTCCAGACCTACAAGGGAGGCGGGACAATGATATGACGTTGGTATGGCAACACGAGAATAGGACAAGGTTACTGTTTCACCTCATTTAAAAAAAAACATGTATCTCCCGTTTTGTACCTGCTAAAGATATCCGCTGATGTGTCTCTGTCCTCTCACTGGTCTAGATGGAGGTCACCAGTCCTGATGTGTCTCTGTCCTCTCACTGGTCTAGATGGAGGTCACCAGTCCTGATGTGTCTCTGACCTCTCACTGGTCTAGATGGAGGTCACCAGTCCTGATGTGTCTCTGACCTCTCACTGGTCTAGATGGAGGTCACCAGTCCTGATGTGTCTCTGACCTCTCACTGGTCTAGATGGAGGTCACCAGTCCTGATGTGTCTCTGACCTCTCACTGGTCTAGATGGAGGTCACCAGTCCTGATGTGTCTCTGACCTCTCACTGGTCTAGATGGAGGTCACCAGTCCTGATGTGTCTCTGACCTCTCACTGGTCTAGATGGAGGTCACCAGTCCTGATGTGTCTCTGTATTCTGGTCTAGATGGAGGTCACCAGTCCTGATGTGTCTCTGTCCTCTCACTGGTCTATAGATGGAGGTCACCAGTCCTGATGTATCTCTGTATTCTGGTCTAGATGGAGGTCACCAGTCCTGATGTCTCTGTATAATGGTCTAGATGGAGGTCACCAGTCCTGATGTGTCTCTGTATTCTGGTCTAGATGGAGGTTACCAGTCCTGATGTGTCTCTGTATTCTGGTCTAGATGGAGGACACCAGTCCTGATGTGTCTCTGTCCTCTCACTCGTCTAGATGGAGGTCACCAGTCCTGATGCGTCTCTGTATTCTGGTCTAGATGGAGATCATCAGTCCTGATGTGTCTCTGTATTCTGGTCTAGATGGAGGTCACCAGTCCTGATGTGTCTCTGACCTCTCACTGGTCTAGATGGAGGTCACCAGTCCTGATGTGTCTCTGTCCTCTCACTGGTCTAGATGGAGGTCACCAGTCCTGATGTGTCTCTGTCCTCTCACTGGTCTAGATGGAGGTCACCAGTCCTGATGTGTCTCTGTCCTCTCACTGGTCTAGATGGAGGTCACCAGTCCTGATGTGTCTCTGTCCTCTCACTGGTCTAGATGGAGATCACCAGTCCTGATGTGTCTCTGTATTCTGGTCTAGATGGAGGTCACCAGTCCTGATGTGTCTCTGTATTCTGGTCTAGATGGAGGTCACCAGTCCTGATGCGTCTCTGTATTCTGGTCTAGATGGAGGTCACCAGTCCTGATGTGTCTCTGTCCTCTCACTGGTCTAGATGGAGGTCACCAGTCCTGATGCGTCTCTGTATTCTGGTCTAGATGGAGGTCACCAGTCCTGATGCGTCTCTGTATTCTCTGGTCTAGATGGAGGTCACCAGTCCAGTGTGAAATAAACATATTGACACCTAAGTACACCACACCTCCAGTCTTTTTTAGTCCAAACCTGAAAGTTGCTGCATCAGCAAACAACAAGATGGAGGTGTATTTAGGTCAGATATCAGCTCTTAGGATCTGGATAATTTAGCTTCCTTAACACCAACTGTTGTCAGTAGGTCAACAATGTCAAACAGTGTCAATATGTTTATTTTACACTTTGCTTCCTCAGCAAACATAACGGTGGACGTGTCGCGTGTCCCATTAGAGAAAACATATGGGAACATATTTGTCAACTAATGTTGCAATAAGGGTTTGGAAACAGGAATTGACCAGCTCTCTGTATAGATTCCCAATGAAGCTCGATACAGTATGTGTCTGGTCATACTGCCTCCCTTGACTAGAGTATTGGTCCCCCCCCCTGCTTCACAGTTGGGATGGTGTTCTTCAGCTTGCAAGCGTCCCCCTTTTCCCTCCAAACATAACAATGGTCATTATGGCCAAACAGTTCTATTTTTGTTTCATCAGACCCGAGGAAATTTCTCCAAAAAGTATAATCTTTGTACCCATGTGCAGTTGCAAACCGTAGTCTGGCTTTTTTTATGGCGGTTTTGGAGCAGTGACTTCTTCCTTGCTGAGCGGCCTTTCAGCTTATGTTGATATAGGACTCGTTTTACTGTGGATATAGATACTTTTGTACCTGTTTCCTCCAGCATCTTCACAAGGTCCTTTGCTGTTGTTCTGGGATTGATTTGCACTTTTCGCACCAAAGTACGAACGCGTCTCCTTCCTGAGCGGTATGACGGCTGCGTGGTCCCATGGTGTTTATACTTGCGTACTATTGTTTGTACAGATGAACGTGGTACCTTCAGGAATTTGGAAATGTCTCCCAAGGATGAACCAGACTTGTGGAGGTCTACAATTTGTTTTCAGAGTTCTTGGCTGATTTCTTTTGATTTTCCAATGATGTCAAGCAAAGAGGCACTGAGTTTGAAGGTAGGCCTTGAAATACATCCACAGGTACACCTCCAATTGACTCAAATTATGTCAATTAGCCTATCAGAAGCTTCTAAAGCCATGACATAATTTTCTGGAATTTTCCAAGCTGTTTAAAAGGCACAGTCAACTCAGTGTATGTAAACTTCTGACCCATTGGAAATGTGATACAGTGAATTATAAGTGAAATAATCTGTCTGTAAACAATTGTTGGAAAAATTACTTGTCATGCACAAAGTAGATGTCCTAACCGACTTGCCAAAACTATAGAAATTTGTGAAGTGGTTGAAAAACAAGTTTTAATTAATGACTCCAACATAAGTGTATGTAAACTTCTGACTTCAACTGTATACAATACAACTACATGCCCTAAAGCCAGTCACAGGACCAGGTAATGACTTCCCTCAGGCCTACAACAGCACAGGCATACATTTTCTGCTTCCGTTCTTGTTTTTACATGTCTAGTGATTAACTCCATGTTGACCCAGCTCTCATTCACCTGAGCTCAGCCTTTATTCTGCTTGCACATGTCTCTAAATTAACCCTATGTTGATTCTGCTTGCACATGTCTCTAAATTAACCTTATGTTGATTCTGCTTACTACTTCTGGGAGAACAGTCTAGACACAGAAAAATCACCCATAAGTCATGAATTTTCTCCTACAATATGCTACATGCTTTACGGACACACACACACACACACACACACACACATACACACACACGCACACAGCACCAAGAATAGCTGCTCCTCATCTCATTAAAACTCCCAGAATGCATCATCTCTGTGCTAACAGGCTGCAGACACTGGTCAATCAGAGAGCTATAAATGTGAAGATTTTTTATTTTTTTTTAACTACAAAAAAATGTGTTGTTTTAACAAATAAATGTGAATCACATTTTCATTTGGCTTACCCCCAACGGCTTTGTGCGTACCCCTGGGGGAAATACCTTCCCTAGAGCACACAAACTATACATACCTCGGCCTAAACATCAGCTCCACAGGTAACTTCCACAAAGCTGTGAACGATCTGAGAGGCAAGGCAAGAAGCCTTCAAAAGGAACATAAAATGAAACATATCAATTAGGATCTGGCTAAAAAAATATTTGAATCAGTTATAGAACCCATTGCCCTTTATGGTTGTGAGGTCTGGGGTCCGCTCACCAACCAAGAATTCACAAAATGGGACAAACACCAAATTGAGACTCTGTGTGTACAATGTAAAACACCAAACAATGCATGCAGAGCAGAATTAGGCCGATACCCACTAATTATCAAAATCCAGAAAAGAGTCGTTCAATTCTACAACCACCTAAAAGGAAGCGATTCCAAAACCTTCCATTACAAAGTCATTACCTGCAGAGAGATGAACCTGGAGAAGAGTCCCCTAAGCAAGCTGGTCCTGGGGCTCTGTTCACAAACACAAACACACCCCACAGAGCCATCACCTACAGAGAGATGAACCTGGAGAAGAGTCCCCTAAGCAAGCTGGTCCTGGGGCTCTGTTCACAAACACAAACACACCCTACAGAGCCATCACCTACAGAGAGATGAACCTGGAGAAGAGTCCCCTAAGCAAGCTGGTCCTGGGGCTCTGTTCACAAACACAAACACACCCCACAGAGCCATCACCTACAGAGAGATGAACCTGGAGAAGAGTCCCCTAAGCAAGCTGGTCCTGGGGCTCTGTTCACAAACACAAACACACCCCACAGAGCCATCACCTACAGAGAGATGAACCTGGAGAAGAGTCCCCTAAGCAAGCTGGTCCTGGGGCTCTGTTCACAAACACAAACACACCCCACAGAGCCATCACCTACAGAGAGATGAACCTGGAGAAGAGTCCCCTAAGCAAGCTGGTCCTGGGGCTCTGTTCACAAACACAAACACACCCTACAGAGCCATCACCTACAGAGAGATGAACCTGGAGAAGAGTCCCCTAAGCAAGCTGGTCCTGGGGCTCTGTTCACAAACACAAACACACCCCACAGAGCCATCACCTACAGAGAGATGAACCTGGAGAAGAGTCCCCTAAGCAAGCTGGTCCTGGGGCTCTGTTCACAAACACAAACACACCCCACAGAGCCATCACCTACAGAGAGATGAACCTGGAGAAGAGTCCCCTAAGCAAGCTGGTCCTGGGGCTCTGTTCACAAACACAAACACACCCCACAGAGCCATCACCTACAGAGAGATGAACCTGGAGAAGAGTCCCCTAAGCAAGCTGGTCCTGGGGCTCTGTTCACAAACACAAACACACCCCACAGAGCCATCACCTACAGAGAGATGAACCTGGAGAAGAGTCCCCTAAGCAAGCTGGTCCTGGGGCTCTGTTCACAAACACAAACACACCCCACAGAGCCATCACCTACAGAGAGATGAACCTGGAGAAGAGTCCCCTAAGCAAGCTGGTCCTGGGGCTCTGTTCACAAACAAATCAAAATGTATTGGTCACATACACATGGTTAGCAGATGTTAATGCGAGTGTAGCGAAATGCTTGTGCTTGTAGTTCCGACCATGCAGTAATATCTAACACGTAATCTAACAATTTCACAACAACTACCTTTATACACACAAGTGTAAAGGAATGAATAAGAATATGTACTTATAAATATATGGATGAGCGATGGCCGAACGTCACAGGCAAGATGCAGTAGATGGTATAGAGTACAGTATATACATATGAGATGAGTAATGTAGGGCATGTAAACATTATATGAAGTGGCATTGTTTAAAGTGACTCGTGATTTAATACATCCAATTTTTTATTATTAAATTGGCTAGAGATTTGAGTCAGTATGTTGGCAGCAGCCACTCAATGTTATTGATGGCTGTTTAACAGTCTGATGGCCTTGAGATAGAAGCTGTTTTTCAGTCTCTCGGTCCCAGCTTTGATGCACCTGTGCTGACCTCGCCTTCTGGATGATAGCAGGGTGAACAGGCAGTGGCTCGGGTGGTTGTTGTCCTTGATATTCTTTATGGCCTTCCTGTGACATCGGGTGGTGTAGGTGTCCTGGAGGGCAGGTAGTTTGCCCCCGGTGATGCGTTGTGCAGACCTCACTACCCTCTGGAGAGCCTTACGGTTGTGGGCGGAGCAGTTGCCGTACCAGGCGGTGACACAGCCCGACAGGATGCTCTCGATTGTGCATCTGTAAAAGTTTTTGAGTGCTTTTGTTGACAAGCCGAATTTCTTCAGCCTCCTGAGGTTGAAGAGGCGCTGCTGCGCCTTCTTCACGATGCTGTCTGTGTGGGTGGACCAATTCAGTTTGTCAGTGATGTGTACGCCAAGGAACTTGAAACTTTCCACCTTCTCCACTACTGTCCCGTCGATGTGGATAGGGGGATGCTCCCTCTGCTGTTTCCAAAAGTCCACGATCATCTCCTTTGTTTTGTTGACGTTGAGTGTGAGGTTATTTTCCTGACACCACACTCCGAGGGCCCTCACCTCCTCCCTGTAGGCCATCTCGTCGTTGTTAGTAATCAAGCCTACCACTGTTGTGTCGTCCGCAAACTCGATGATTGAGTTGGAGGCGTGCATGGCCACACAGTCGTGGGTGAACAGGGGGTACAGGAGATGGCTGAGAACACACCTTTGTGGGGCCCCAGTGTTGAGGATCAGCGGGGTGGAGATGTTGTTTCCTACCTTCACCACCTGGGGGCGTCCCGTCAGAAAGTCCATGACCCAATTGCACATGGTGGGGTCGAGACCCAGGGCCCTGAGCTTAATGATGAGTTTGGAGGGTACTATGGTGTTGAATGCTGAGCTGTAGTCGATGAACAGCATTCTTACATAGGAATTCCTCTTGTCCAGATGGGTTAGGGCAGTGTGCAGTGTGATTGCGTCGTCTGTGGATCTATTTTGGCGGTAAGCAAATTGGAGTGGGTCTAGGGTGTCAGGTAGGGTGGAGGTGATATGATCCTTGACTAGCCTCTCAAAGCACTTCATGATGACAGAAGTGAGTGCTCAAACACACCCCACAGAGCCCCAGGATAACAAACACAATTAGACCCAACCAAATAATAAGAAAACAAAAAGATAATTACTTGACACATTGGAAATAATTAACAAAAAAAACAGAGCAAACTAGAATGCTATTTGGCCCTAAACAGAGAGTACACAGCGGCAGAGTACCTGTCCACCGTGACTAACTCAAAATGAAGGAAATCTTACTGAGCTGCACTTCCTAACCTCTTGCCAAATGTATAACCATATTAGAGGCACATATTTCCCTCAGATTACACAGATCCACAAAGAATTTGAAAACAAACCCAATTTTGATAAACTTCCATATCTATTGGGTGAAATACCACAGTGTGACATCACAACAGCAAGATCTGTTGCCACGAGAAAAGGTCAACCAGTGAAGAACAAACACCATTGTAAATACAACCAATATTTAGGTTGATTTATTTACCTTCTGTGCTTTAACTATTTGTACATTGTTACAACACTGTATATAGAAATAATATGACATTTGAAATGTGTCTATTCCTTTGGATCTTCTGTGAGTGAAATGTTTACTGTTAATTTTTTGTTTATTTCACTTTTGTTTATCTATTTATCTATCTAATAAAGCTCTTGAATTTAATTGATTTGTACCTATTGTTAATAATGCGGAGAGTATTTCCTCACAACAGTTCCTCCGCAAGCCGAACGGTGTCACGTGATCAGGCCTTTACGTTCTGCAGGGAGCGGATTAGGTTCATCTGGCTCGGGCGCATCTGGCGGGCTTTGCACCAGGTGAACATTGATTGCATTCGTTTTGGAATAAAACAATATATATTATGTAAAATAGAAGTTATATTTGTTGCTGAAAAATGCACCATGCCTTGTTGATAATATGACCGAGCAGCGCAGATGACTGTTCGCTTTGAGAGGGTGCTCCTCCCTCACCGTTTCTTTCCCCTCGGATCAGCACAATCAAATTTGCCCAATGCCTGGTGCACAAGGTAGATGGAGACTCCACTTAAGGACCAATGGAATGGTCTACAATGTGCAAACCCCGCCCCCACGCCCCGCCCAGACGCGTTTTCATATGTCTGTCATGTTATTGGACAAACATCAGGGACTTTTTGGCCGACAGCTCAGATAACCGTCTTCATGCAAACTGTTTATTGCTGAAGAAGGGATGCGAGGTCGGAAGTAACTTTACTCACTGAAGAATTAACTATGGCACGGAGGTGAGTTACATTTTAGGCTAAATTGTCACACACATGCTGTTGAATTGCAGTGATCAACCGCAAATAATGATAGATATACTTTTGGCAACAAAAAAACATATATTGTATTAGTGTATGTTGATTGCTCAATTGTATCTTTTTTTGTGATGTTATTTTTGCGTTTGATCTTTAAATCAAACAGCCTGCTACGAAAAATATTAGTTAGTTGAACACTAATGTAAATCAAATTTGATTTGTCACATGCGCCGAATACAGCAGGTGGAGAGAGACCTTACAGCACATGTTTTTAAAGTGCAAAGGTTGTTATTTTAATTGTAAAATGGATTCCTGATTAATAACGGCAGGCAGGTAGCCTAGTGGTTAGAGCGTTGGACTAGTAACCGAAAAGTTGCTAGATTGAATCTCTGAGTTGACAAGGTACAACATCTGTCGTTCTGCCCCTGAACAAGGCAGTTAACCCCACTGTTCCTAGGACGTCAATGAAAATAAGAATGTGTTCTTATGAACTGAATTGCCTAGTTAAATAAACAATAAAATAACAACAGGATCAGAAATGACGGTGATGGTACTGTTATTGCGTCTTTAAATAGAAGCCTGGATCTTTGGAAATGTTTATTTGAAATGTGACTGTTTTTGTTTGTAGGGACCCGTTAGTGAAACTAACAGCATGACATGTCATTTCCTCCTGTTGAACTAAAACTGTTGGCGGACATGCAATGCAAGTGGTACTTGGAGTTTTATAACCGCAGGAACAATATACCGAATATTGACCTTGCGTCTCCATATGCAAACGTCATGTCAACAGCCACTACTGACGTGGTATTTATCTGGATCTGTCTTGGTTTCTGTTGACGTATCCTCCTGAATACTCAACAAAGGGGCTTGATTAGATACAAACAAAGACACATTCGGGACTATTAAGCACGTGTGACAAATACAATTTGATTTGAATTCATCTCATACTATATCATTAATATTAGTCACAGCATGCTATGTTTTGATTGAAAGATCAAAACGCAAAAATATAACATCACAAAAAAAAAAAAAGATAAAGTTGAGCAATCAACATGCACTAAAACGATAGTTTTTCTGCAAAACAACTGTTCCTTGCTAATTACTGAGTCAGCTAAATGCTGTAGGTGGCTGAAAAGTCCTTTTGATGTTCCAAGATGAAACAGCAGCAGGATATGGGGATGATATTCATTAGCTCACCAAACTACACTTCTGAAACCAACACAGGAAGTAGATCAGCTCAGGCCGCTATCTGACTCCGTTGGCTGTTCTCTGTCTGGCCCCGTTGGCTGTTCTCTGTCTGGCCCCGTTGGATGTTCGCTGTCTGGCCCCGTTGGCTGTTCGCTGTCTGGCCCCGTTGGCTGTCTGGCCCCGTTGGCTGTTCTCTGTCTGGCCCCGTTGGCTGTTCTCTGTCTGGCCCCGTTGGATGTTCGCTGTCTGGCCCCGTTGGCTGTTCGCTGTCTGGCCCCGTTGGATGTTCGCTGTCTGGCCCGTTGGATGTTCGCTGTCTGGCCCCGTTGGATGTTCGCTGTCTGGCCCCGTTGGCTGTTAACTGTCTGGCCCCGTTGGCTGTTCGCTGTCTGGCCCCGTTGGCTGTTCGCTGTCTGGCCCCGTTGGCTGTCTGGCCCCGTTGGCTGTTCGCTGTCTGGCCCCGTTGGCTGTTCTCTGTCTGGCCCCGTTGGCTGTTCTCTGTCTGGCCCCGTTTGCTGTTCGCTGTCTGGCCCCGTTTGCTGTTCGCTGTCTGGCCCCGTTGCCTGTTCGTTCATTGCACGCAGAGTCAGTGTATATGCAACAGTTTGGGCCGCCTAATTTGCCAGAATTTCATGTAATTATGACATAACATTGAAGGTTGTACAATGTAACAGAAATATTTAGACTTAGGGATGCCACCCGTTAGATAAAATACGGAACGGTTCCGTATTTCACTGAAAGAATAAACATCTTGTTTTCGAGATGCTAGTTTCCGGGTTCGACCATATTAATGACCTAAGGCCCCTATTTCTGTGTGTTATTATGTTATAACTAAGTCTATGATTTGATAGAGCAGTCTGACTGAGCAGCAGCAGGCTCATAAACATTCATTCAAACAGCACTTTCGTGTGTTTTGCCAGCAGCTCTTCGTTGTGCGTCAAACATTGCGCTGTTTATGACTTCAAGCCTATCAACTCCCGAGATGAGGCTGGTGTAACCGATGTGAAATGGCCAGCTAGTTAGCGCGCGCTAATAGTGTTTCAAACGTCACTCGCTCTGAGCCTTCTAGTAGTTGTTCCCCTTGCTCAGCATGGGTAAGGCTGCTTTGATGGTGGCTGTTGTCGATGTGTTCCTGGTTCGAGCCCAGGGAGGAGCGAGGAGAGGGACGGAAGCTACACTGTTACACTGGCAATACTAAAGTGCCTATAAGAACATACAATAGTCAAAGGTTAATGAAATACAAATGGTAGAGAGGGAAATAGTCCTATAATTCCTATAATAACTACAACCTAACACTTCTTACCTGGGAATATTGAAGACTCATGTTAAAAGGAACCACCAGCTTTCATATGTTCTCATGTTCTGAGCAAGGAACTGAAATGTTATCTTTCTTACATGGCACATATTGCACTTTTACTTTCTTCTCCAACACTTTGTTCTTGCATTATTTAAACCAAATTGAACATGTTTCATTATTTATTTTAGGCTAAATTGATTTTATTGTTGTATTATATTAAGTTAAAATAAGTGTTCATTCAGTATTGTTGTAATTGTCATTATTACAAATAACACAAAAAAAAATCATCAGATTAATCGGTATCAACTTTTTTGGTCCTCCAATAATCGGATCAGCGTTGAACAATCCTAATCGGTCGACCTCTATTTTGTAGTTATATTTTGGTAGATGGTTTCCTGTCACAAGCGATTTCACAATATTTTGTGCCCCTGTTCTATCTAGGTTGTTTTAGACACTGAGGTTACGGGGTCCTCTGGTGAGGGGTTAAGAGTCACCCAAATAGCACCCGAATCAAAAACTCCCGGGCACTGGTCTTTTCTATGAGAATGAATGGTTACTTTTTTTTTTAAGTGTCCCAGATGTTGTTATTTTAAGGGAAGTGAAGGCCACAGTGGTAACTGGATGTGGCTGTGGCTGTTAACAGGAAGTTAACATATCCACGGGCTATTGGTTTATCAAACCTCCACGGTATTGTCTCTGTTATAGTAGCCTCTGTCTCGGTCCCCAACAACCGGATTTTCCAGTTTTGGACATATTAACAAGACAACACTCCATTTCAACTCCTTCTCTAGTTTCAGGCGTTTTCTTTTTACACCTGCTACGTTAGGTTACCATTATAGCAATGCAGAGACACCAGCTGAGTATCAACATAGATCCCTGTAGGTTACCATTATAGCAATGCAGAGGCACCAGCTGAGTATCAACATAGATCCCTGTAGGTTACCATTATAGCAATGCAGAGACACCAGCTGAGTATCAACATAGATCCCTGTAGGTTACCATTATAGCAATGCAGAGGCACCAGCTGAGTATCAACATAGATCCCTGTAGGTTACCATTATAGCAATGCAGAGGCACCAGCTGAGTATCAACATAGATCCCTGTAGGTTACCATTATAGCAATGCAGAGACACCAGCTGAGTATCAACATAGATCCCTGTAGGTTACCATTATAGCAATGCAGAGTCACCAGCTGAGTATCAACATAGATCCCTGTAGGTTACCATAATAGCAATGCAGAGGCGCCAGCTGAGTATCAACATAGAGATTGAACATGGATCTCTGTAAATTACTGGAAAGAGATTGAACATAGATCTCTGTAGGTTACTGGAAAGAGATTGAACATAGATCTCTGTAGGTTACTGGAAAGAGATTGAACATAGATCTCCCTAGCAGTATCTCCATGCTTTTGTCCCCCCCCCCCCCCCCTGTAGCATTATATCTATAGCAAGGGTATTTTTCTTGCATTGCAATGGGAAAGTAGGATATCATATCGATGTGTCTATTGCCTGTCTGTGTATTAGTCAAGGTGTGAACCACGAGCTCTCTGAGGTTCTGAACCAGCTGTGGAGTCGGGATACAAACCGTCTCAAACCTGGGACTGACTACACCATCTCCCTACAGGTACGGATGTCAGGGTTACCGTACTACTACTTGGCGAGATTAAATTTAGGAGCACCAGAAAATATTTTGTTATTTGATTGAGATACAGCCTATATGATTTCTAGTTACTTTTGAAGGACAGTTACTTTTGTGCCCTATAAATTATTTTGATTGATCCTTTATTTAGACAGGGAGTCAATGCTGAGACCGAGGTGTCTTTATTTAGACAGGAAGTCAATGCTGAGACAGGGAGTCAATGCTGAGACCGAGGTGTCTTTATTCAGACAGGGAGTCAATGCTGAGACAGGGAGTCAATTCTGAGACCAGGGTGTCTTTATTTAGACAGGGAGTCAATGCTGAGACCGAGGTGTCTTTATTTAGACAGGGAGTCAATGCTGAGACCAGGGTGTCTTTATTTAGACAGGGAGTCAATGCTGAGACCGAGGTGTCTTTATTTAGACAGGGAGTCAATGGTGAGACCAAGGTGTCTTTATTCAGACAGGGAGTCAATGCTGAGACCGAGGTGTCTTTATTTAGACAGGGAGTCAATGGTGAGACCAAGGTGTCTTTTCCAGGTGAACCCTGTACACATCAAAATACACTAAACACATTATACACATTAAACTACACAACAATACACAAAAAACACAATCATAAACATAACATATACTTCAGTAAAAAGGTCCCCTAACAACCGTCCGAAACGCCCTAGAGGGTCCCCTAACAACCGCCCGAAAGGCCCTAGAGGGTCCCCTAACAACCGCCCGAAAGGCCCTAGAGGGTCCCCTAACAACCGCCCGAAAGGCCCTAGAGGGTCCCCTAACAACCGCCCGAAAGGCCCTAGAGGATCCCCTAACAACCGCCTGAAATGCCCTAGAGGATCCCCTAACAACCGCCTGAAATGCCCTAGAGGGTCCCCTAACAACCGCCCGAAAGGCCCTAGAGGATCCCCTAACAACCGCCTGAAATGCCCTAGAGGATCCCCTAACAACCGCCTGAAATGCCCTAGAGGATCCCCTAACAACCGCCTGAAATGCCCTAGAGGATCCCCTAACAACCGCCTGAAAGGCCCTAGAGGGTCCCCTAACAACCGCCTGAAACGCCCTAGAGGATCCCCTAACAACCGCCTGAAACGCCCTAGAGGATCCCCTAACAACCGTCTGAAACGCCCTAGAGGATCCCCTAACAACCGTCTGAAATGCCCTAGAGGATCCCCTAACAACCGTCTGAAATGCCCTAGAGGGTCCCCTAACAACCGCCCGAAAGGCCCTAAAGGGTCCCCTAACAACCGGCTGAAATTCCTCCAATTTTAAAATGTGTTGTAGATCATTCCACACGTAAGGTGGAAGGAAATGAAAAGTTGGAAGTTTGTGGAGCAGGGCTTTGTAAACAGAAAGATGGTAATGATGTGATCTACCTGACTTTTAAAGAGATCCAGACAATGTTTTGTAACACTGTAAATACATATGTTTTTATTATAAAACCTCAAATTAATTTGTGAAATATTCGTTTTTTTAAAATTGTACAAATTGCACTATTTTCCTTTTTGAGATGCGTTACATTTGAAGATGGTATACTCTCTGTATAAAAACATCAGGTGTGTGATGACTACATGCAAGAGATCTGTCATTCATTCATTCCAAAGGAATACCTGGCTGGCACATGTGTTTCCCCATGTGTAACGGATGTGAAACGGCTAGCTTAGTTAGCGGTGCGCGCTAACTGGGTATGGGCGAGGCGACGGTCTAAAGTTATACTGTTACACATGCTTCAGTTCAAGGTCAGAATACCCATAGAAAGGTTAATGAAGTTGCCACTACGTGTAACTCTGGTCCGACTCCCCCCTAGAGAGGCAGGTATCGTGACTGGGAGCTAGCTATCCAAATAGAGACCGGAAGGAATTTAGCTTATTCAGGGTTGAGGTCAGGCCCACAGAGTAGTTTTCATGGTGTTGTTGGCAGATGTGATGGCCTTATTCATATAGTATGTTTGTCTATCCAGGGAAAGGCAGGTTACGTGGCCCAGGGTAGTAACACTGCCAGAGACATGGCTAGGGCTCCTCTGTTCGCCTATGTCAACGAGGGCAAACTGAAAAACATCAAGACCTACGCCTGTAAGTCCTTTCTACCTCCACTCCGCCCTTCCTTCACTCCTCCCTTCCTTCACTCCTCCCTTCCTTCACTCCTCCCTTCCTTCACTCCTCCCTTCCTTCACTCCTCCCTTCCTTCACTCCTCCCTTCCTTCACTCCTCCCTTCCTTCACTCCGCCCTTCCTTCACTCCTCCCTTCCTTCACTCCTCCCTTCCTTCACTCCTCCCTTCCTTCACTCCTCCCTTCCTTCACTCCTCCCTTCCTTCACTCCGCCCTTCCTTCACTCCGCCCTTCCTTCACTCCGCCCTTCCTTCACTCCTCCCTTCCTTCACTCC